>NW_021320019.1:592295-625271 GCF_001605985.2 Dendrobium catenatum | reverse complement strand
AAATAATTCATAATCATGTAACAAGATATTAAGTCTTGTTTGCTTAACCTCATTAGTCCCCTCAAAAGTAATATAAAGTCTATCCCATATGTCCTTTCCACTTTTGCAAGTGGAAACCCGCATGTAGTCTTCAGATTTTAAAGCGCAAAAGAAACTATTTAAACATTTAGCATTTAGTTGTGCTAAGTCACGTTCTTCTATAGTCTAGTCTGCAAAAGGTGTTTCTACCCTAACTCCAACTAATTTAGTTGGTTTTGTATAACCTTCCTGGACTAAGATCCACAAACGATAATCAAGTGACTGTAAGAAAGTAGATATGCGTGTTTTCCAAAAATCAAAAGGTATATTGTCAAACAGTGGAGGTCTAGTAATAGAGTAACCCTTAGGTGTATTTCGGTTTCCAAATGTAGCCATCTACGTTAATCAAAAAGTAGTTTAAACTTATGATTTTGAAACAAGGCTCTAATACCACTTGTTGAGTTTAGTGAATAGGTTGTTAAACCTAAGTTAATGTCCCAAGGCTACCAAGAGGGGGGAGGGGTGAATTGGTATTTAAAAGTATCCCTCTTTTTGATAAATTGAACCGAAATTAAACTTTAATGAATTTTTATAAAAAGTTTTTCAACCACAATTTTTAAACACAAAAAAATGTAGAAAATAAAAAGCAGTAAAATAAACAACACACTATTTATAATGGTTCGGTCTAAACTAGACATACATCCACTCCCTAGAGGCACCCTCTGAGTATTGCACTAATACCAATAGTGTCTCTCCTTTTGCAGCCAAAGCAAGGCGGAGAAGCCTTTATAAAACACTCTTTTCACCACCACCTGGTGCAGCAGAGAACCGTCATCCTTTCACACTCTTCTAGTGTGGGCAGAGAACCCTTCGTCCTTTCACACTCTCCTAGTGTGGGCAGAGAACCCTTTGTCCTTTCAGACTCTCCTAGTGTGGGCAGAGAACCCTTCATCCTTTCACACTCACCTAGTGTGGGCAGAGAACCCTTCGTCTGTTCTCACCTCCAAGTGTCGGCAGTGAACCGGATCTCCTTGATAGATCACCTCACTAGAAATCTAGAAGGAAGAAAAAAAAAGAGTGAAGTAATCTCAAATCACAAGTAGGAAATCTTTCCTTTGAACACCAAGCAAAGCCTTCATGCTCTAGTGGTAGAAATCCTTCTTTGAATGCTCTCTCTCACTCTCTCCTTGACTCTTCTTCTAATAGGCACGTAAATCAAAGAGAAAAAAGATTGGGTGGCAGTCTAATTTAGACTATATATATAAAGGACAAGAAAAACTACCTAAAAAATGTAAGTTTTCAATTCTGTACGCAGTGGATCGTCACGTACGATCGTGGATCGTCCCAGAAGATTTTACTTAAAGTGTTGGAAACGATCCTAATGTATATTGGTACGAACTATATTTGTACACGCTCATCTTCCCGTACGAACTAGGTTCGTCCGGTACAAAACGGTTATTCCATTGGTCGGTTCCCAAATTTCTACAGGACGGAACCAACTATGGTAAGTCGGTTCAGTTCGTCCTAGGATGAGCGTGTTTCATCCTGGGATGATTTTATACAGAGAGTTTCCTCTAGAGATGAAGGTTCACTTCGTCCTGTACGATCTCAAACAGAGAGTTTTGTTCAGGGACGAAGGTTCACTTCATCCTGTACGATCTCAAACAGAGAGTTTTGTCCAGGGACGAAGGTTCACTTCATCCTGTACGATCTCAAACAGAGAGTTTTGTCAAGGGATGAAGATTCACTTTGTCCTATACGATCTCAAACAGAGAGTTTTGTCTAGGGACGAACCATACTTTTCGTCTAGACGAACAGTGCAAGGTGAGAATCCCGATACGTTCGTTCCGGGACGAATATCAAATTTGTTCTGGATGATTAGGACTTAGAAAAATGTTCTCCCCGCCTGTTCGATCCAATGCTCTTCCCAGGGGTTAATTGACATGATCGTCCCGTACGAACTAGATTCGTCCCGTACGATAATTTCACAAAAATTGTTCCCCAAGTGTGTGTTTTGATTTTTCACTCAATTACAATCACTCCCTCTCATTTCAAAACTAATAATATATAAATGAATATTTGGTAAAAATGATTTGAAGTCTTCATAGCTTGGAGTTTATTTTTCTGAAATGTTAGTACACACTAGAGCAAAAATAAATCTTCCAAAAAGTGTTACGAGATCTATAAAATAATAATATTTGAAATTATCAAAATAATACAAGTTGCAAGAATGTAAAACATGCAAATAACAATTTTCTCTACACTTTCAGAATTGTTCGATCTGTAACCTCTGTTTGCCCATTTGCTTGAGGATGGGCGACAGCCGTGTGGACGAGTTGAATATGAAAATCTTTACAGAAAGATGTAAAGATTTTCTTAGTAAACTGAGTTCCATTGTCGGTGATGACCTTTGCTGGAATACCAAAATGACAAATTATATTCTTCCATAAGAATTGTTTAGCATTTGCTTCGGTAATTTTTGCTAAGGGTTCTGCTTCCACCCACTTCGTGAAGTAATCTACAGCCAGGATGATGAATTTTCATTGTCCTGTGACTATAGGGAAGGGTCCCATTATGGAAATTCCCCACTGGACAAAAGCCTAGGGGCTTTGAAGTGATGCAAGTTCGAGACCTGGAGTATGGGTGAGATTGGAATGCAATTGGCAATTTTGACACTTTCGTGTAAACTCAAGCGCATCCTGCTTCATTGTAGGTCAATAAAGTTCTTGTCTCATAGTTTTATAAGCCATTGCTCTTCCTCCTGAATGCTCTCCGCATACTCCCGAATGAACTTACCGGAGTGTATAATCAGCTTCTGAAGGTGGAAGACACTTCAGATATGGTCCGGTGAAAGCACGCTTATATAATTCACCACCAATAATGGTGAAATTTGCTGCTCATTTTTTAAGTCTTGTTGCAACGATGGGTTCTTCAGGCAGTACCCATCTTGTAAAAAAGATAAGATGAGATTGATCCAAGACACCTCCCTTATTTCATCGATTGATTGTATGACCCATGAACCCTGAATACTTGGAAAGTGGATCTCCTCAACACATTTTCTCTTTTAGATGCCTCCCGTCATTGATGTTGCAAGTTTTAAAAGAGCATCTACTGTTGCATTTTGCTCTCGGAGAATATGTATGATCTGATATTCTCCTATTCAGGCTAAGAGAAGTTTCACAATGCTACAATATTGAGCAGGTTGCGGATTGTGGATATCAAATTCTCCATCCACCTGATAAGCGACTAGTTGTGAATCAGTGTGGACTACTAGGATCTGCACCTCAGAATCAACTGTTATTCTTAGTCCAGCGATAAGGGCTTCGTATTCTGCCATATTGTTTGTTGCCAAAAACTTGAGTCGGAGCCCATACTAGAGAGTAGTTTTATGCAGGGAAATTAATAGAATTCCAACCCCAGTGCCAGAACTTCCATAAGATCATCAACATATAATGTCCAACACGGAGGAGAAGACAAAGTACTTGGTTGAACATCGGATACTGGGACGGTGTATTCAACCACAAAATCTACAAGTGCTTGAGATTTGATATTGGGTCTAGGCAAGTAGTGAATGTCAAATTCTCCCAGTTATACAGACCACTTGACGAGCCTACCCAATGCTTCTGGTTTTTGCAGAATACTTTTCAGCGGCAGATTTGTGTAAACCCCGATTGAGTGAGCTTGGAAGTAAGGATGTAGTTTTCTGGCAGAATAAACTAGTGTCAATGCTGTCTTATCCGCTAAGGGATAACACCCCTCTGTTTCATATAGGATTTTACTGAAATAGTAGATGGGGGCGTTGTACAGCATTTTCTTCTCGTACCAAGAACGAACTGATGGCTTGGGCCGAAACAGCTATATATAAATACAACTTCTCTCTAGGTGTTGGTTTAGAAAGTAGCGGTGAGGAGGCTAAATACATTCGTAGCTATTCGACGGCTTCTTGGCATTCATTTGTCCATTAGAAATCGGAGCTGCGAGCTCCTCTGAGTACTTTGAAGAAAGGCAGATACTTGTCTCCTGAGCGTGATAGGAAACGAGATAATGCTGGAATTCTCCCATCCAATATTTGTACTTCCTTGATGTTCTTAGGTGGCACCATATATCTTAATGCCTTGATCTTTTTGGGATTGGCTTCAATTCCTCTGTGGGTTATCATGAAACCCAAAATTTTCCAGAAGCAACTTCGAAGGCGCATTTGGAGGGGTTGAGGCGCATATTATAACGTCTCAATAACGGGAAACATTGCTTCAAGTCAGAGATATGTTGAGACTTTTCGAGACTCTTCACCAACATGTCGTCCACGTACAATTCCATATTACGCCCAATAAGGGTTTTGAAAACATTATTCATGAGGCGTTGATAAGTTCTCCAGCATTTTTGAGCCCAAAGGGCATCACTCGGTAACAATACAACCCTCTGTCTGTTTGAAATGCTGTCGCTTCTTCATCAGTAGGATTCATCTTGATTTGGTTGTAACCAGAGTAGGCGTCCATGAAACTCAACATTTGATGCCCAGAAGTGGTATCAACTAACTGGTCGATACGCAGAAGAGGAAAGCTGTCTTTTGGGCAGGCTTTATTGAGATCTGTGTAATCTATGCATATTCTCCATGCACTGCTCCCCTTCCGAACCAAGAAGATATTTTCCAGCCAAGTAGGATAATGTACTTCTCGTATGAATCCGGCTTCTAGGAGTTTTTCCACCTCTTGTTCGATCGCCTGCTGACGATCTGGTGCAAAATTCTGTTTCTTCTGGATGATTGGTTTGTTCGTCATATAGACCTTAAGGGAGTGTAAAATTATTTTAGGGTCAATCTCTGGAATATCTGCCGGGCTCCATGCAAAAATGTCCTGATTTTTTTGTATAAAATCTATGAATTTTTTCTTTTTGTCTTTTGAAAGAAGTGACCTAATTTGCACCATCCTTAAAGGATGTTCTTCAGAGATAGACACAGTGATGAGTTCTTCTACTATGAAGGCTCTCTGAGGTATGTCTTCATTCCGAAGATCAAAATCCTCAATGTTTAGAGTATTAATCAGGCATGTTTTGACCTACCTGAGATAGCAGGTTTATGCTATTTGTTGATCTCTGCACACCACACTAACTCATGTCGGAGCATGGAAATTCAGCTTGAGGTGAGGGATAGAGGTGATAATCCCAAAAATTGACTGGAGTGTCCTTCCAAAGATAACGTTGTAAGATGACTCGGACTTTACAATGATAAACTGGACAGAGTGTGTAGATTTCCCGGACTGATTATCCCTTCTGCTCATACAGGTCGATTATCAAACCCGTATAGAGGACCTACTGCGGGTTGAAGCTTCTCTCTTGTGAGACCCATATTGAGGAAGGTAGAGTAGAACAAGACATCCACGGAGCTTCCATTGTCAACAAGAATTCTCTTAACATTGTAGCATGGGTCACCTATGCCTGCATTGATAATAAGCAAATATTGGTGAGGGGTTTTTATTCCCTCCAAGTCGGAATCATCAAAGGTGATGGCATGATCTACACGAGCTTTCTTTGGAGTTGGAATTTTGTCTACAGCCAAATAGACTTTATCGGATAACAAAGGACATCCGGCTATTGTCTCAATTTCTCCAACTGCTATTCAATTATTCACCAGTGGCATCTGTTGTCGATCTTGCCCCCCAGCGAGACGAGTTTCTTCTCGGGTAGGTGAATCCTAAATAAACTGGCAGAGATAGCCTTGACGGATAAGCCTTTCAATTTCCTCCTTCAGTTGTTTATAGGCTTCGGTAGTGTGGCCACAACTACGATGAAAGTGGCAGTATTGATCCTGATTTCCTGTGTTTGGCTTCAAGGGATGTGGCCACTTTACCGTATCTTGATCTCGAACAGCCATTAACACATTTGCTCGAGATGTAATGAGAGGAGTTTACTCTTTTTCCTGTTTAGGTTCTCGTCGTGGCAATGGAGGCATCGGGGGCAGATTGTTCTTCCCTTGCTTCTTTCATTGTGAGGAAGAATTATTTGTCCCTGGTGCACCCTTGCGCTTTCCAGTAGATTGTTCAAACTATTTTCTATGGGCATTTATAGCCTCATCCACCGAGATTTGAGCTTCTACGGTGAATTAAATCAACATATGAAGGAACAGTGTTGCGCATGAGTGCTGAATAGAAGGAGCCTGGACGAAGGCCTCCAAGGAAGACTCCCCTCAAAAGTTCAGGATCTACTCTTGGGATTAGTTGAGCTTCAGTGGAGAATTGCTAAAAATACTCCTTTAAAGATTCTCCTTCGTTTCGGCGGATTCCGAACAAGTGAGAAGAATCCTTTGCAATTCTTCAGTTGGCTATGAATTGCTCGACAAAAGCTTTTACCAATTTTACAAATGAGGGGATCGTTCCCGATGGAAGCGAATAAAACTACGTTCGAGCCTGTCCTTTGAGGGTGGCAGGAAAGACTTGGCAGAGGAGGGCGTCTGAGGCTCGCTGAATGTGCATAATGGTTCTGTAGTGGTCGATATGCTCGTACGGGTCAGACGTTCCATCGTAATACTCAATACTGGGTAGTTTAAATCTAGCCAGAATGAGATGCTATAGTATGGCATCAATTAGAGGTGATGACTCCTAGAAGTCTCTCTATCGAATAGTTTGTCTCGCATCCCCTTGGGGGAATTCTTCCCTTACCAATCTTCGCAGTTTGTGATGCAGGGCATTGTGAGGGAGCTCCGCAACATGTGGTTGGGCAAAGTCTTCTGGGAGATCTGGGAGAATGTGAGGCTGCTGAGTTGAAGGCGGAGGATGTGTAGAACTTGTTGTATCGGCAAGTTCGTTATCCTGTCGTGACTAAACATGTCTTCTAGTTTGAGGAAGATGAATCTATGCTTGAAGATGTTCAAACTGAATATCTTCACTCCGTGGTCGATCCTGAGGGAGAAGAATTTCCTCCCTTTGTGCTAGTGTTGGTTGCCGATTTTACCACAGGAGTTGAAGGATCTCATTCTGAGATTCTTCTATCTTGCAGATTCTCTCTTCTAAAGAAGGTCCCGAGGTCCCTTCTCCGGCAGCATTCTGCCCCCTATGATGAAAAGAGTAGACATCGGGCATTTGTGATTTGCAGACTGATTTCTGGATTGGTGGGAGTTAGGCGAGAAGCTCCAACAATGCGACTGCTACGTCTATTAACCATTGCAGCAATACTTGAAGTTTGTGGGATAGTTTTTCCCACAGACGGTGCCAAACTGTTCCGGGCTAGAATATACGTGGCAGTAGAGTTTATAAATTCACATCCGAGCGTTGCACGAATATTCAGCACACAAATAGAAAAGAAAATGAATACCAGGATTTTTACGTGGAAAACCTAGAAGCGAGAAAAACCACGGGGCCACGCCCAGCTGAAAAGTTCCACTAGTATTTTGTAAATTACAAGAAATTGATTTGTCCCACAAATCGGGACGATCAGATTACAACTTGAATCAAATTTACAAAGTTTTACATAATCCAGTCGTTTCCCAAAAATCCGGCAGAGTTCCGGCGTATTCAGGCGGCGGGAAGAGCTCCGGCGGTGGTCGAGGTGGAGAGGATTCTCCCTTTCCCCTTTCTCTTCTTCTTCCCTTCTCTCTCTTCACCTGAGTTCCTCTTGTGAAGAATGAGGGCTCTATTTATAGTTTTTCTGGAGTGGCATGGCTTGTAAATAGGTGTGAGATCAGAGGCAAATTGGGAGTGGTTTGAATGGACGGCCGATATGGAACCATTTGATCGTGCACCGTTCGTTGGACATTTGAAGGTTTTAGTGATGTTGGAATTCATTGATCTTGGGCTCGTTGGATTGTCTCGTCGATCCGTTCGATTTGAGTACAAGCTCGTTAAAATCGAAGACCGTTTGGTAACTCAAATTGTGGTTTGAACCTTCCAACAGCGCTTTGGGTCTTTGATTCAAACCCATTTGGGCTCAGATTGGGTTGAATTTGGTGTCATTGGTTCATGTTTCCGAGATGCTCTGTTTGGCTATAAGTTCATTGAAATCGGAGTTCAGATGCTCTTGATTTTAATTTTTGAAGTTTTCGGTTCGATTTTGCCTCGAGATTCGTACCCGATCAAGATAATTATGTGATGACGTGTATATATATATATATATATATTTGAGAGAGAGAGAGAGAGAGGAAGATAAATTTGACATCTCTCTTGCAATATTATTATTATTGCACCCAAATTCTACAATCATATAATGCTGATACTGAACTTTTTTTTTTTTGGGACATTTAGGCCATTTAAGAGAAATTCACACACACAACGCATACACAAAAACTCGAATCCAAGACCTCATAATTAGAAGCATAAGCTCTCAACCAACATGCCAAGATGAGATGTGTGTATTGATATTGAACTTCAATGTTAGAACTTTATCACATCATCATTGTACGAATGTCAGCACAGAGAGGGAGAGCTGTGAGCCTTCAAAGCTCCGCAATCTCTCCCACATGTCACATTTATAACCCGTTCGATCCCCTACTTTATGTGAATTCATCTGCTCGATAGCAGCCACATTATTAACCTACGCCAACCACCTCAGATCGACTAGGTTGGCTTTTGCTGGACCGAACCGCGACCCGCATAAACTGCCGTAAAGGCAGCGTCGATCACGTGGGTGTAAATACGTCCGCCGACAGCCGTAATAGTATGTAGATTTTGATGACATAAGTTTAGCATATTTCCCATAATGCCCATACAAGCTTCTCCAGCAGGCTTTCCTGCGGGCGTCTCGTTCAGAAGTCACAGCCGGTTCAAGTTCTATCTCCCATCCGGCGGCAAAACAAATTTAAAGAAGAGGAAAATTTTTTGGTTGAGAAACCCTAAAATAGATCCAAGGTTGATATAAATCATTGAATATGTTAGGCTCATCATTTGATTACTAATAATAAATTTAAGTCAAGATTCAATGCTTGGTGTAACGGAATATTTGAACATAATAATAAACATCAAGCCATTATCCACTATGTGGGGCCGGCTAAATAAATGATTTTTCTCTATTGTATAATGTTAAGAGTCAAATTCTTATTTAAATCTAATAAAAATGTCATTTCTAATATTTTACAATAATCTTTTAAGATATATTTATATCTTTCTTAACATAGACCAAAAATAGTACATCTACTCTTCTAATCGGGTTATCGAAAGGCCGACATTATATGTGTCCAAAACATCTAATATTTCTATCTATTTCACCACTGCTTTGAATAATAGATCCTATATATATAAAATGTATACTCTTTTTAATTAATTGATAGCCCAAAGTCACAATCACCCACTAGATCTATTAATACTAAAATTACACTCTTTGTATTTATCTTTATATATACTGAAATGAAAACCTTTAGACTTGAAGGTTGACCTCCATAATTCAAGTTTTTCTTCAACTCCCTCTCTAATTTTATCGACAAGAAGAATATAGACTATGATATATCCTCTTACAAATGTCTAGTAAAAACATCCATAACTAAATAATACGACCAAACTTTTTATCACAAACAAAAACAAAAAAAGCAAGTTACTCTCTTGAGCTAAGCTTGGCAGAGGTTTTAAATTTTTTAGAAAGAAAGATGAAGAGTGCTTGCACGATTAAGAGAAGGAGAAGTTGATAGAAACCTAGAACCAACAACATACACAAAAGATTTCAAAGTGGGTAAATGTTCTAAACCTTAATGTAAAGGTGTACAAAAAAAGTCATTGAACAACCCGCTAAAAAAAGCATCTATGGTGAAGGTAACAACTTGATTGGTGTCAACTTAGAGTGATGATGAATTGGTCATTTGGGTAGTGATGAAACACATATTCAAGATTTGGATATATTGGATGTTGATAGTTTTAGGCAATCAAAAGGAGAAAAATGGAGAGTAACTCCATATAAAAGGTTTGGAATATTAGAAAACTACTAATGTTATTTTATGGATTTTGAATCAATGTTAAAAAAAGTTAGGATATTTTTAATCCAGTTGCTCATAGTAAAAAAATTGTCTTTTTATATTTGATTTTAGTTATACTAACTCAGGGTTATAAGGGAGTTCAGACATTGAAAGATTATAAAAGATATTGTTAATATTTAATTAGGAGAGTTTTGAAGATGTTATATGCTTAATGGGGTTGATAGAAGCTAGGCTTGAGGCTTAGTGGAGACGGCAAAAATTATGTTGGCAAAGAAGAGAAATAAGAGAGAAAAAAATAATTAAGGACTCATTAAAGCTTTAGGGGACTAGCCACCAAGCTTCATTACAGAGTGGAGTTCCACATTGAATTTGTATAAAGAAAAATATTTATTTTTAATGAATCTAAATGTACAAAGAAAAGTCTTATTTATAAGCATTTTTAAGCCTAAACAACTTAGAAAAATTTAGTAGTCAATACTAATACATAAATTGATAACTTGTTCTAATATAAAGAGAAAGAAAATAAGAAAAATAAATAAAATTTGAAGTTACAAATACATAATAATTCGTTTTGACCAAATAAGAAAGTAAAGTGGTCCTAAAATCAAACAATTTATGAAAATTTTTAACTCTTTAACTCACCTTTCCATAAAGGAACCTTAAATTAAAGGTCATAATTATTCTCTCATGATATTAAACGGATTGTGGAATGTCTATGAGGATTGTAGATGTCAGCACCTCGTGTTGCAAGCATCCAAAGGTTAAAAAGACTATATTTAATTCAAAATTTGTTTATTGGTTTGATTTAGCATTTGATTTTGTTTGGTTAGTTGATCAATTAAAATTTAATTTTATATCTGATTTGTTTGACTTGACTAACTTTACTTTTCAATTTATGTTATTATTAGCTCTTTTTTTTTTTAGTTGAATTATCAATTTTGAAAGACTTGATGTTGTTGTTGATGTTGCACTTGAATGATCAATTTGGATTTAGTAAACTCTAGAGTAGGGGAGTAAACGAGTTGATCGAACTCAAGTCACACTTGGTTTGAGCTTGAGCTTGATTAATTAATTGAGTTTGAGCTTAATCCTAAGAGTTCAAGATTGCTCACAAGCAGTTTCATTTATAAAAGAGAAAAAAATGATGATGATTCAAACAATTTTCATAATAAAATTCTATATTTATATAAAAGAAATTAAGAGATTAATAAAAAAGAATTATTTGATATAAGAAAGTGATATATTATTTTTAAGATGCTTTAAGAAGTAGTAAGAAAGTCGTCCCAAATGAAGCCTTAGATCATCTCCAACCGAATTGCATACCATTGTATGCCGTCCGCAAATCGTTGCATTCGAACTCCAAATCTTACACAAAAAATCGGTAGGTGAACAGTGTAACCCCAATATTGGCGTCGGACTGTTCATCTATGCCAAAAAAAGTGATTACCTTCGCAGAAAGAGAACAAAACAAGATAGAGATGGTTACCTTGGCAACGAAGAGCGCGAAAAAAGCAAAAATGGAGATCCATTACAGATGAAATACTACATTTTTAAGTTTTAAGCCATTTTAGAGTGGAAAATGGGATTTTCGGTTGGAGTGCCCTTAGTCATCACTCAAAATTTAGGTTAAAAATTTAAACAATCCAAAATAATTTTTGGAGCTTGTAATTAATATAATTATGGGGCTCTTATTGGCATCTAGCAAGCTCCCGTCGTGAGGTCCGAACTTGTCACCATTTCTTTGCCAATGTTCCATTACGTCTCGAATCTTAAGAATGTGAAGAATTCTGATGTGGAATGGAAGAAGATGACAGTGTTGGATATTTAGATGCGGAAGGGGAGAGGACAAATTATGATAGTTACATATAGTTTTTTAAAGTTTTTTATTAATAAATAAAAAATATATGCCACATATTTATGGTATTATTTTAGAAAAAAATATGTAAGGATATTATGATATAAAATACATAATGATAAGGGGTGTAAATAAGTCAGGTCGACTCGTGATCTAGTTTGAGCTTGACTCGTTAAATGACTCGTGAACTAAGCTTGATAAGCTAAAGATCCAAACCAGCCAACTCTGAATCTACACATTAGCTCACCAGTTGAGTCGTTTAAAAAATATTAAGATAAAATGCACTTTTAATATATTAGCTTTTTAAATGTTGAAGTTTACTAAAATGTTGTAAAATAATATCTAACTTTCTTATATTAACTTGACTTGTTATTATTTTTCTTCTAATTTTTAATTATATTTATTATTTTATAATAATTATTATTTGAATCATTATAATTTTCTTTCTTTTGTAATAAAGGAGCCAATTCTAACTTTTATAATAAAGCTCGTGTTCGAGCTTGAACTCGATTAATTAATCAACTTAAGCTCAAATTAGGGTGGCTCGAGCTCAATTCTACGGATTTACACCTCTAATAATGATGGACTTCAAAATTCTTGAATTTACATTGATATTAGTATTGTATATGATATTATGAATTATATTAATCTAAATATAAAATTTAAAGCTTTGCATAATACTTTTAACTCGAGCAAGTATTTTGGTATCAATATGAATAATTTGAGGGCTATGATTTGATGAGGATATGAACAATCATATTAATTTTATCAAACTATAATATGAACAATCGCGATAAAATTGTTATAACAATGAAAAAAATAGGGTTGGAAATATTTTAATTCAATTTTTATTAAATGAAACTTAAAATTTTGATGTGTGATATTTATATGATAAATATAACACAATTATGTGATTTAAATTTGTTATATAAATTCTAAAATAATGCGAAGTTTTTTTTTTATGAAATTAGAAAACAAACTATGTCAAGATATTTTAATAAAAATTAAAAATGATATATGTCAACGCTTTTATATATCTCTATATTAATTTGAGTATAATACATATGTAATTAAGATTAAACTAATCACAAAGTTGATTTTAGAGTTTTAAGATTCATCTTAATTTTTTTTATGAACATATCATCATAATTTTTTTTCTTATAAACATATAATTTGCCAACTTCTAAAATTAATTTTAAGGCAATCCAAACTCCAATTTCAGCAAACTTATAGTTGAACTGAAAGTCTCAAAGAGACGATCCTAACAACACCAAATCCGATCCAAAATGAGTCCAAATGGGTCCAAATCGAGAACTCAAAGCACATTTGTAACATAAATTGGACAACCAGATAAATTTCAAATATGACATGCTTATTGTTGAATCAAGTAGTTCGATGAAATGAATCCAACAAGCCCAAGATCCCCAAATTCTAACATCATTAAGGCACTCGAATGCTTGATAGGTTGTGTATAATCAAGTGAATCAATATCGATTGTCCATTCGAACCATTCTCAACGTGCCCTTGATATACCGCATATTTACTTGTCATGTCACTCTAAAAAAACTATAAATACACCTCTTATTTTTCATTGAGAGACTGAGGGATAGGGAGGAAAGGAGGAGAGGAGGAGAGGAATAAGAGAGGAGAGGAAGATAAATTTGAGATCTCTCTTGCCACCAAGATCCTCCTCGAACACGGAAGTTTTATATATATATATATATATATATATATATACATAGAAAAGTAGACACACCTGCTAAGACTTTTTCAATATTTTAATTTATATTGATTATTCAATTTATTAAAAAAAATCCCTAACATTCTCTCTCCTATCCTCGGTATGCATCAAATGATATTTGATTCTAGCACAAATAAACTCTTTTGGCCAATCTCGTTGAGCTTGATTTGATGGTGTAATTTATTTCTCAAGATAGTTTCCCATTCAAAAAAAAATTTATGCAGAAAGAATATGTGTATAAGAGGTAAATTTACTTACAAAGTATGCAATAATATCATGCAAGTGACCATTGCAAAATGGAGGTCAACACCATATGAACAAGTTATGAACCTAGAAATAAACGAAAAATATATCTAGAAATTTACTTTGATAGTGCCGCATCTTATAAAAAAGAAGCATCAGATGACACTTCTCCAAGGAAAGTTGGAATTGACATAGTATTCATCACTCCATAAAAAGGCTTCATGTGTTACACCTATCTTCTATTAGAATCCTGTACGAACAACGAAGTTGATTATGAAGCTTTGATAATCAGGTTGGAGCCAACAATCTTAAATGATATTCATGAAATCAAAATCTTGGAGATTCATAGCTTGTCATCAAGCAGTTTGCTAAAATCTATAATGTATTAAAGGAAACTATATGAACAACATACAATGAAAATCTTATAATAGATTTCAAATATGAATTTGTATCATATACCCCATGGAACAAATTATACTGCGGATGCCGTAAAAAAATGTTAAGGAATTAGCTTGCCCTGAAGAACATTCTATTATAGTAAAGGTACAAGTTCATAAAGTATTGTCAATGATAGATCTGAAATACATAAATTAGAAATCCCTAGCTAAGGTGAAAATTGCTCTTGCTTTGATGGATGAAGTGGTAGATTGGAGGAAACCTTCATTGATTAATTGTGAGAAAATATGCTCCCTCGTAATAAATTAGGTTCTAGTTATATTAAGAGAAGATCCCTGTCTTATACCTTAGTCAATGAAACTCTATAAAGATGATCCTCTAATTAAATGTGGTTGCATTATCTTAATAAACCAGAGGAACAAAAATTTATAGAAGAAGCTCATGCTGGATTATGTGGTGCTCTCCATGCTAGACCTATTAAATGGAAAGAGGAAAATTAAATGGATGGGGTACTATTAGTCAACAATGATAAATGAATGCATAAATGTTACACACCATTATCATCATTTGCAAGTGCACAATGTAACTCTGCATCAATCATCAAATGTTATGCATTCATAATAGCTTCATGTCCATTTGAAAGTTGAAGTACGAATATCATCGGTCCTATTAATTCAATGCCTTCCAAAGGTCACAAATTCATACTAGCAACAATATATTACTTCTCAAAATGAGAAGAAGTAGTTCTGTTGAGATATGTTAAAACTCATCATGTTTTAAACTTCTTCAAAGATCATATCATATATCAATATGGTGTTCCTCATCGAATTATATCTGATAATGGCCTAAAATTGTGAAGCACCAAAATAAATAACTTTGTTAGACGTCACAACATAATTGGAGATACTCAACCATCTATTATTCTCGAAGAAATGTATTGACTAAGGATTTCAATAAAACCTTGGTGCAGATTAAAAAAAAAAGATGATAACAAATGTCAATGGAATGATAACTTAGGATAATTAAGCTTTGTGAGCATATTAAACTAAATATAGAACTCTAACTCACTTTATGTCGCATGCTTTAGTTTTTGGAGTAGAGACTTTTCTTCTTTTAGAAATGTAGCTGCTATCACTCAAAATTGCAATAAATTATGGCATAACATCATAAAATAATTGCTAAAATCTATTTAAGAGAACTTGAAGGTTTAGAATAGAAGCAACTAAATACACAATAGAGCCTCAAGCTATCTAAAGCAGATGATCCAAGCACTCAATAAGATGGATCATCCAAGAACTTTTCATGTAGGAGACTTGGTCTTAGTTATACGATGGCCCATTTTAACCCATCAAAAGCTGGGAGGTAAATTTGAGCCAACCTATGAAGGTCCATTCTTGGTAGATAAGGTTTATCAAGAAGGATCTTATTAGCTAATAGATTATAAATAGTCCCATATTACTTATTAATGGGTGATATATTAAGAAATATTATGATGGATTATATATCAAATAAAATGTTAAATAAACAAAAAGAAATTTTAAAGTTTAAATTACTTGTGTTATTAAAGCTTAATAATGAGTTAGGTGCATATTATGATACTGGGTCTAAATAATTGAACTAAAACTAAAGAATTTTAAATTTTATAAAGCTTATTTTAAATTCCACATTTATTCTTAATGATTGGTATAAGCTTCCCCAAAGACATCCTAAATTTTAAAACTTTAATTGATAGGGTTATTAAATCCTTGGTATTCCCCTTATTATGTTAGATATCGACGAAGATAGGGAAATATTGATTATCTTATGTAAACCTTTTCTAGCCACTAGTAGGGCTATGATTCATGTTAGAAGGGAGAATTAACCATGAGATTATAGGATAAAAAAGTAATGTTTAATGTATTGAAGTCAATAAAATTCCCAAATGAAGATAGCAAGAACCATTATTATATAGTATATGTGCTAAATGGCGTGTAGAGGATGCTTTAGATGACATTTTGGATTTATATATATTGGATTAATTGTTGACTGAAGATGATATAGAGGAGCCTAAAAGTGTTGTTGTTATCCTTCTAAGAGTTAGACATTTTCTTGAGAGGTTTGAGGCCTTAGATACTTCGGTATTTGGTAGATCTTTAAAGCCTTCAATGTTAGAGGCACCTATCAAAGAGCTCAAAGTGTTACTTAATCACCTTAAGTTTGTATTTTTGGGTGATTCATCAACTTTAATCGTAATTATATTTGCTGATCAGGAAGAATTTTAAGAGAAAAAGTTAATGCGAGTTCTTAGAGACCATAAAAAGGCTTTTGGGTGGACTATAGCAAACATTCAAGAGTTTAGCCCATCAATGTGCATGCATAAGATCCTATTAGATGAAGATTATTAACCCAAAGTTCACCTACAGAGGAGGCTAACCTCTATTATGAAGGAAGTGGTGAAAAAAGATATCCTTAAGTGGTTAAATGAAGGAATCATTTATCCTATTTCAAATAGTGATTTTGTCAGCCCAATCCACTATGTGCCTAAAAAAAGGAGGGTTAACCAAAGTCATGAATAAGAAGAATGAACTCACACGTACTAGAGATATAAACAGATAGAGGATTTGTATTAATTTTAGGAAAAAAAAAAACAAGGCCACTAATAAGGACCATTTTCCATTATCCTTTATAGATCATATGCTTGATAATCTAGCAAAGCCTCCTTTTTGTTGTTTCTTAGATTGTTATTTAGGATGCCATTAGATTCCTATCACCCTAGAAGATCAATATAAGTTGATCCATACAAGTCCCTATAAAATCATTAAATTTATAAGAATGCCCTTTGGACTATGCAATACCCTTACGACATTCCAACGATGCATGATGTCCATCTTCTCATATTTAATAGAGTAAAGCATTGAGATCTTTATGAATGATTTCTCTATTTTTGAAATAACATTTGATGTTTATATAAAATATTTAGAACTTATTTTGAAAAGATGCGATGAAACTAACCTTATTCTCAGCTAGAAAGTAATGCCAATTTATGGTTAAGGAAGGCATTTTCCTCAAAAATAAGATCTATAAGAGGGGTGTGAAGGTTAATATGGAAAAGATCTTGGTGATTGGGATTTTTTCACCTCCTACCATTATTAGGGGAGTCCCAAGTTTTTTAGGTCAAGCTAATTTTTATAAAAGATTTATTAAATATTTTTCAAAAATTACAAAACTTATATCATTTATTTGAGAAGGAAAAACCATTTGAATTTGATTCAAAATGTTTAACTACATTTAAAAAACTTAAGAAGTGATTAGTTACTACACTGATCATCATTTCACCTCAATATGTTTTTAATTATTAACTGATGTGTAATGCTAGTGACTATGTCATTGGAGAAATTTTAGAAAAAAAAAAGACAAGAAATTTCACATTATATATTATGGTAGTAGAATGATGAACAATGTATAAATTAATGACAACTTATGAGAAAGAATTTCTAGTGGTAGTCTTTGCATTCGATGTTTTATGGGTTAGATTTTAAGGGACCATTTATTAACTCATTTGGTAATCAATATATTTTGATAGATGATGCAAATGTATTTAAGAGGATAGAAAGTCTAGCTTGCATCTTGATTGATGTCCAAGTTTTTATAAAATTCTTAAACATAAGTATATTATTCTATATTTAGAATATCTAAGATAATCATATGTGATGGGGTAGTCATTTTATAATAGAAGAGTAAGAAATCTAATTTCTCAATTAGGTATTCAACATAGAAAAGCAGCATCTTATAAAATAAAAATAAAAAAAGAAGAAGAAAAGCATCATCTTATCATCCTCACACTAGTGGTCAGGCTGAAATTAATAATGTGGAGATCAAGAAAATTTCAAAAAAATTTGAAAGGTAAAATAAGAAGGGTTGGTCTGATAGATTAAATAACACTTTATGGGCATACAAGACTACATTTAAGACTCCTATTGGAATTTCTCCCTGAAAATTGGTTTTTAGGAAAGCTTTCCACTTGCTAGAAAATTAGAACATAAGGTTGTTTGGGCTATAAAGGAACTAAATTTTTAATCATAAGGATATTAAGGAGAAGAGATTAATATAATTCAATAAACTTGAGGAATTTAGATTGGATGCCTATGAAAAGGCTATAATTTACAAAGAGCAAAGGTAGAAAAGGTATGATTGTAGGATCCTCAAGAAATAATTTGCACCTTGATAAGAAGTATTATTAAGTGATCATAAATTAAGATTATTTATTAAAAAGATAAAGTCTAGGTGGTCAGGTATATTCACTATTATTAAGGTACATACTTATTGAGTTATAAAAATTCAAGATAGAAAAATTGGACATTCATCTACATTTAAGGGTCATAGAATTAAGCCTTATGTAGGTAGGGAATATAGACCAATTTAAATGTATTTTAGCATTGGCTCATCTTGAATAGTACTTAGCATAGTCAAGATGAAGACTATAAATTTAGCATATGTTAGGAGGTAACCCAAAAGATAGTATATGTTTATTACTTTATCTAGGTTAGATTATATATTATTTATCTTATTTGTGTGCACTTTTTTATATGAGAAAATAGATCGCCTAATGAAAAATAAAAAATACATCAAACTTTGGAACAACATCGTAGTGCCAATTTCCAATAATGAAATGCTTAACCTTATAGTGTCACGGTGCCATGATTAGACCACCACTACAGTGATGTACATGTGTCTAGCACTACAGTAGTTGACAGTCATGTCAGGTGGGGAGGAATATTAAGGGTAGTGTTATAACATTATGCCTTGTTAGCACCATAGTTATTTACCAGTGCCAAAGCACCATAAGGTTCAACACTACAATGTTATTCCATTTATAAAGAGATTAGCTATTCCATATCATTTCACTTTCTCTCTTGCATCCAAATCCTCTACAATCATGTATGCTCCTGCTTAAAACCATCAAATGGATCCTAAACTTATATTAGGTAAAAAGAGATTAGGCTTAACTTCCCATGATGTTAGAGGATTAGTTAGTGCCATCGCAAAAGAAAGTTATAACAATTTGATTATCTAACAGACCCTTGTCCCTTAATATGCCTTTGTAATCCTTGGGGTAGAAGAATTTATTGTTAAGAAAAGTTGAGACCATTCTATGAGTCAACCCATCCCTACTGACATCCTTATCATATGATAATTTTTTATCAACACAAAGGAACCCAGTAACAACTCCATTTTTGTTAAAGGAAAGTGGGTTCCATTTACCCCAATAATAATAAACCAAGCCTTCCATAACCCTAATTATCTATGTGACAGCCACAAATATATTAACTTTTGTATGTCCCCCATTGACTAAGACAAAATTATTGCAATCGGAGAGCCTGATCTTGTGTTTTGATGATTATAAATATTATTAGATGTTTATTTAGTTTCTCCCACTTTATACACTATATAATTTTTTTAAAGATCATACCAGATGATTACTTTACAATTAATAAAATTAGAAATTAATTAAGATGTTTACTTAAACGAGATTAATTTGTAATGGGATATAACTAATCATATTGTATGACCACAACATCATACAAATTGATCAATTATATTTATTATCCTCTCCGTCATTTAAATTAGGAAATAATTTAAATTTTGAAAGTTGGTCTAATCATACGGTATAAACTATTTTATAATATATGATTTAAATATCTTTCCATATTTAATCCTTATGATTAATTATAATTGATAATCATATGATATCATCTTTATTTTACTAGATGTTTCACATAGAAAACTTCTAGATTATAATTAATCATCCTAGGGTTCATCCTGTATGAAATACTAGTCGATTAAACTAACATGCTAGATGACCTTGGATCATACAAAAGAGAATGAACTAATCGTGATATATGATATGAGTATCATACTGTACAATCAAAGGTGACTGAATTAAAATTTTAGGTTTGTAAAGCCCACGTTTTTAAACTTTGTGGGCTGAAATAGAGTCACTTTGTTAGTGCACTTCTGGAAGAGAGGACATTCAGGGAGTGGATGAAGGTCAAGTTGATTTAACCACTATAACTTAGTTTGCGTCTATTCACTTTTGGCATTTACTTTTAGCACATTAATTTCCTTGCAATTTAATTTTTAGCACTATGATTTGATTATGAGTGAACTTGTGAAAGAAGATTATTGTGATTGATTATGATTCATATTTAGGTTTAAAAGAAACAAAAATTTTAGATAGAAAAAAAAATATTGTTATTAGTTTTTTTACAAAATCTGAAAAATAAAAAATTTACACTTGCTTTGAAATTGTATTATTTTTTTTATTCAAATCCTTCTGTATGAAATCAAATTTTGGTTTTTATTCAAAAAAAAAGGTTCTTTAATTTGGAGAATTTTTTTAAATCAATAATTCAACACCCCTCCCCTCTTGGTGTGTCATCTTCATTATCATAGCACAATTGAGAAATTTCAATAGGTATCAGAGCTACTTATTATCTTTCAGAAATCCTTAGGTTTCTTTCTTATAGGACTTCTTATGCTTAATGCAAGAGAAGGAAGATAGAATAGTCAACTTCTACGCTTTAGCCTTAACTCAAGAATCTAAAGCCTGTCTCTATTTTATTTATACTAAGTTTATGTATAGTAGAAATAGTGAAGCTATGAAGGATAGGATTATTTTGAATTAATTCATTTAAAAGGAGTTTACCATTGACTTTGGAAATGTTGTGTTTTAGTTTATTTAATACATGCATAGGGGATCCACCATTATTGGGTTAAGTCATCCATGTTAAATTTTTCAATTACATGTTGCTACTAGAGCTATAGGAAGCCCAGGGGACTAGAAAATTTTCCCTAATTTTTCCATTATTATGTTCAAAATCCAATCCTTTAAAATCTCCCTTTTAGAGCTGGGAGAGGAATCCATCCAACCTACCTAACCTAGGCTATCTCAGGTTAGAGATCCTAAAACTCCAACTGATTAGATAGTGGATCTTAGGGATAAAGTGAATATGATCCAAGTTTCTATGGATGGTTTTGGATAGCATGTTTCAAGAGTGAAATAGGGAATATACTAGCAATATGATCACATGATGCTTTAGTATCAAAGGAAGTACCAATATCAGGCTGATTTTAACTCAGCCATGGTTAGTATGTTTAGGAGTTGGGAGATAAACTCCAATTGTTAGATGAATATGTTTTCTAGTCCCTCACCCTTTAAGTTTTACCCTGGTGCGTTGCAATAACAAAGGAAGAAGAGGAAGAAGATAATAAAGAATAGTGAGAAATCCTTAGTGATTATATTTCCATTTTTAATTTTTTTTTTCATTTTCTTAATTATATTTAGTTTCTCTAGTTTGGATGAGCTTAATGAAAAATAAAAAAACTCTAAATTTCCATTATTTGCAACTTTATTATTTATCATTAAATTTTTTTTACACTTTTTCATTTATTTAAATCTTATTATTGGTTAGAATATGAAAAATAGAAATTAAAAATAAAAATAATCAAGTAATTATAGATAAATTATTTTGAAAACTTACTACAACAACAACAGAAACATCAAGCCTTTGTCCCACTATGTGGGGTCGGCTACATGAATCCTTTTTCACCATTGTGCCCTATTAAAAGTCAAATTCTCATTTAAATCTAATAAAAAAGGTTCATTTCTAATATTTTTTAACCAAGTCTTTTTAAGTCTACCTCTACCTTTCTTAACATAAGACAAATCTAATACCTCAACTTTCCTAATCGGGTCATCAGAAGGCCTCCGTTTAATGTGACCAAGCCATCTAAGGTGACTCTCTCTAATCTTATATTCCATTGGAGCTACTCCAACCTTTTCATGTATATGCTCATTTCGTATCCTATCTTTTAGGGTAAATCCACTCATCCACCTAAGCATCCCCATATCTGCAATGCTTAACTTAGTATTATGCTTCTCTTTTAATGGTTAACATTTGGCACCATAAATCATTGCAGGTCTCACAACCAGCTTATAGAAATTTTCCTTAAGTTTGAGGGGGACTTTTTTATTGCACAATAACCTCGATGCATCCCTCCACTTCAACCAACCAACTTGAATTATGCTGATAATATCCCCATCTATTTCACCATCACTCTTAATAATATATCCAAGATATCTAAAATGTGTACTCTTATTAATTACTTAATCGCTCAAAGTCACAATCCCCTCACTAGATCTATTACTACTAAAATTACACTCCATATATTCAGTTTTAGTTCTACTCAAGTGAAAACCTTTAGACTCTAAGGTTGACCTCCATAATTCAAGTTTTCCTTCAACTCCCTCTCTTGTCTTATACACAAGAAGAATATCATCAGCAAAAAGAATACACTAAAGTACATCCTCTTATAAATTTTTGGTGAGAACATACACGACTAAAGCAAAAAGATATGGACTTAAGGCTTATTCTTGATGTGAGAGACAAGGTGGCTTCTATTTATTCGGTTAAATTACTTTCTCAAAAGAAATTTAAGAATTTTTTTTTTTTTTGCTCCTGCTTTAGGTATTAAGCTTGAGGAGAGCCTTCTCCTAACACTCTTAAGCTTATTTGTTGGAACAAGCCCCTTATTAATTTTTATAAGCTTAATATGGATGGTGTTTTTTTTTAGCCTTCATCTACGTGTGGTGGGGTTATCAGAGATAATCTTGGTAACTGCATTATGGATTTTTTTTAGTCCTTTGTAGATTTTTGATGATAATAAAGCTGTCACTCTGTCTCTTCTCTATGGCTTAAGGCTGTGCATCTCTTTGGATTTAACTAACATTATTATTGAAGTGGATTCTAATTTTTTTTTTTTCAATTATTAAATGGTTCTAAAGATTCAGTTTGTAATTCCTCCTTATTTTATTTGGTTCAAGAACTTAAGAATTTGTTGAATGCTATGAATTTCTATATTTCTTTGATCCATAAGGTTGGGAATGCATGTGCTAATTGGCTGGCCATTTGGGGGAAAGAGCTGGACTGTATGACTGATATTACCACTAATAATTTACCTATCCCCTTATGAGGTATTTTAAGTCTTGATAACAATGGTATGCATTATGTTAGAAGCTAATTTGTACTCGTGGTTGGGGACTTGGTTTCCTTCCCTGTACTATGAGGCCTCAGTTTGGTGTTGTTTCTTTTCTGATTACTGTGTTTTAAGCCTTTTTGTTTTCTGGGTTGCTGTGTGGTTTTGGCTGTGAGGCATGTTTTAACTTGCGGGTTTATTTTATGTTTTTCCTTTTTGTTGCTGGTTGATGGTTTTTGTCATTACCTGGGGGGTTTTATTGTTGATGGTGGGCTGTGTTGGTTTGTGCTCTCAACTGCTCTTTGCCTGGGTTTGGAGCTGGAGAGAGTATACTGTTGTGTTATTTTGATTCTTTCATTTGTTGCTTAATGCCCTTAGTTGGGTTCCCTCCATTATTTTCTTATTTATGTTCAATGCATAATCTATTTGCTACAAGACTTGGAATTTTTCATGTCTTTTGGTTATGTTGGTTGCTGTGGTTTAGGTTATTGGGTTGGTTATGCTATGTTTTGGTGGAACTTCTCCTGGTTTCCTACTATATTGTTTTTCTGTTTCTCCTTATAGTGATTGATATTGCAATAAGTTATTGTGGCCCAGGGTGATGGACTTTTGTTGTTTGCACTGGTATCTTATGGGCTGTGGTTGGATGGTTATTTTTGGGTTGCCTGATATTGATTTAGATCGGTTTGTATTGCTTTTCAATATCTCTTTGCTGGATGGTTATTATTCCCCGGCCCTTCATCAGTTGTCTGTTGAGATGGATGATGCCAGTGGATGGTTATTTTTTAGATTGGACTGCCAACAAGGTTTGGTATTTTATTATTTCCCCTTGTGTCTCTCTTTTTACTATAAGTTGCTTGACTCTTGGAACTTTTACACTGCTAGATTTTGTGGTTATCACCCTTTTTTGCAAGTCTCTCTTAGTGCAAGTGTCCATGGTGGTGACTATCTAGAGCAGGAGCTGGGAAGGATGCTGGACGCAAAGCCTTTTTTGTTATTTTCATCATTTTTGGGTTCTCGCTCTTGTGCACCGTAGAATGTACCTAGGTTTTCTTGTATTTTTGCTTAGTCGAGAACTCGAGCTCTTAGGTTTATTTTATTTTATTTTTCTATCTCTTTTGAGCATTAGTGAGCTTGAGGTCCCTTTAAAAACTTTGTACTAATTTTCTTAATTAATGCATAGCCCCACTATGGGTTTCCCCTAAAAAAAAATGCCGATCCTTAATGTAATCCAACTAAAATAGGAAAATACTTGGTCAAACCACCTTGTGTTTGAACACAAGTAATAGCTCATGCATACATATATTTAATGACTTGAATATAAGCATTATTAACTCCTTTATTTTCAAGAACTCTCCATAGCACTTCTCTTGGAACTTTATCATATGCTTTCTCTTACTAAATAAAGTAATTAAAATAATAGCAAAATATTTCATTTAAATTAATAATCCTGATAAAACAACTCCTAAAATCACTTAAGCACTTGACTACTTATATCAGATTAATTGGTTTAAAGGATTATTGTGAATTAACTATTTAGATTAATTTTAAGTTGTTTGTTAAGTGGGTATTTGGGGAATTATGAAACCTTTAATGGACTTAACATATAACAAAAAGTGAAAAAAAGACTGGTAATCAAAATTATTATAAAGAATTTAGCAATTAAAAAGTTAAAGTGAAAGTAAAAAAGTTAAAAGAACTGAGTACTTGATTATTAAAATTGGTTCCTTCAATGTGTAGCCCAACTTAAACAAAGAGTGGAGTCAAAAGGCAAGTAACCAAAATCATTATAAGGTACTTAGCTATTTTAAAAGAAAGTGAAAAAAAATGAGAAAAAGTGAAAGTGAAAAAGCTAAATACTAGATCATCAAAAATTGGTACTTGCAATATCAAGCCTAACTTATGTAGTTCTAAGATGAATTATTGGAATTATAATACTTAAAAAAAGCTTATATTATGATTAATGAATTAAATAAATGTTCAGATTCCATTAATACCCAAAATAATTAACCCACAGTAAGTTAATCAAATTTATCACATACACTCTTAGGAGTTTAATTTAGAATAAACATTAATTAAAGATGAAAGAATAGGATATTAAGAATTATTTTATTAGAAAACTTACAATATATGTTATTGTACAAATAACTAAATTAATAATTTCCAAAGATCAGACTCCAGCAAAAGAAAATTGGTTTTAATTCAAGTGCAAAATAAACTATTTGATTATAAGTAATGCTTTATGTTTGGGGAAATTTGATAATAGTAAAAATGTATACTCCAAACTACACTTATTCTTGTAAAAATGTTACATAAATTTAATTTTTGTGCATGAAAGAAGTAAAATAGGAAACATATTTAAAGGAACGCCATAACACCAACATTGCAACATTACAACCATTAGCGTTGAAGCAATATAAGTAGTGTCACATATGTAAAGAGCTGGATCCAAGATAGAGAGAAAATCCCCAAGGCATCAAGGAAGGAGTTCCATTGTACCACATTTCCACTACAATGCCAAAAATCTCTAATGACATGGTGGGTCACAATTACTAACAATTTAACTAGTAAATTGATGTGATGGTTCATTGACCAACAAGTCATATCAGGAGCACTGTAATGCCACGGAGGTCTGTAAAGTCTGAGGTTGTTCAAACCTATGCAAATATCCCAAGCTAAACAATTGGGGGGGGGGGGGGGTAAATTGATATTTTAAAATTTCTTCTGGTAATTAAGTAAGGAAAAACTTATTTTTGTATTTTTTGCAAAAAATAATTTTTCAACCACAAATACTAAAATGTTTTTTTTTTTTAAGGAAATGCTAATTTGCAATAAAAAGAAGAAGAAATCCAAATACAAGCTACTAAGTGATAGAAATCTTATCACATTCCTCCTTTAGAACATTAAAAAAAGAAGGAGGAACCTTATTTCTACTAAGATCTTCCCAAAGAAAATCTTCAATTAAAGGAAAGTTAGCACAATTGTGTGCTAACTTATTACAATTTCTATTAACAAATTGGAAAAGAATGTTACCAAAACCGTCCAAATATGATAGGTCTTCAATATCTTCTTGAATGCCATGCCGAGAATCTTTATTATTTGATCTTTGTAGAAGTTTGATAATGTTGAAATTATCTCCTTTCATAATTAGGCCCTTTGCATCCATCATCCAATTCAATATGAAATTCTTTAAAGAACAAATGGCCATAAGCTCCAAAGTACCAATATCCCAATGCGTGCAATTGATTCCAAAAGCAAGTAAAAATCTGCCTTTAGAGTCTCTAAAAACTCCACCAATACCTCCATTATTGTTACTAGTTAGAGCTGCATCAAGATTGACTTTTATCCATTCAGGGGGAGTGGGTGCCAATAAGAATTCAGCCGTGAAGGCTGGTTAGCATCCCAGTGATCCATGAATAGATAGGAAAAAGAAATTGATGCATAACTAATAGCATTGCAGGCAATGAAGTTCAAACTCCATTCATTATTTCCATGCTTTATTAAATTTATACACTTCCATGAAAAATATGAAAGTTTGTTAGGGATGTTAAGCCCTATAGAACTGGCCCAAGCTAACCAAGAGGGGGGGGGGTGAATTGGTATTTTAAAAATTCTTTTAACAAAGAAGTAAAAATCTCATAAACCAAAATCACACCACAAGAAAAATAAGCGCGGAAATTTAAAGTGCGGAAGCAAGAAATAAGAACACAAAAATTTATAGTGGTTTGGTCAACTCGACCTACGTCCACTCCCCGGAGGCTCCCTCCGAGTATTTCACTACAATCGTGACTCTCCTTTAGCCCCCACAGCTAGGCGGAGAAGCCTTTACAAAGAACCTCTTTTTGCCACCCCGACAAGGCAGAGAACCTATATCCTTTTGCTTCCTCCTGAAGCTGGCAGAGAACCACAATCAGATGCTGAATCCTTTCCTCTACCGACCCTTCCACGGATGAGAAACTCTAGATGAAGAAGAAGTAGAGTGATCCTTGAAGCAACCCTTGTGAATCCACTCACAAGCTCCCCCTCATAAGATCTTCTCTCCCTCTCTCTCTCTCTTTCTCTCCTTAAGGTCTTCTCAGGTCAAGGCAGCAGCAAAAGATTATTCAAAATGTTAAACAAGAGCTATTAAATAGAAGAGCTTAAAAGGAGCTCATTAATTGCAAGTTACCGACAATATCGTCCAGGCCGATATAAACATCATCCTGGCCGATATAAACATCGTCCTAGCCGATCAGTACAAATCTCAGAAGATCGGCCAGAGCGTTTCCCTGAATGCAAACTGGATGATTTAAAATTGGCTTGATCATCCAGGCCGATCTCACGATCGTCCCGACCGATCAGTTCAAATCAGAGGAAAATCATCCAGAGCATCGCCCTGAATTCAAGCTGTCCGATATTTATCATCCAGAAGTAACTAAGGTTTTTGAATAGATCGTCCTGGCCGATCCTGCGATCGTCCAGGAAGATATGATCTTATCAATCATCCTTAATTACTTCCTTAATTTTTCTGATTAATTAAGGAATAATTGTGAATATCGTCCAGGCCGATCAAAGATTGTCCTGACCGATTACCAAAAATTACAGAATACCTTAATTGTTTATGGCGGTAACTTCTTTCTGTTTTGAGCTTATCGTCCTAGCCGAGACACGTATCGTCCAGGACGATCTGTTTATGACAGCTACCTTAATTAAGAATCCCGAATAGAATCTCTGTTTTAAACTACATCATCCAGGCCAATAAAAATATCGTCCTGGCCAATGTGAGTAAAAACAGAAATTCAAAGTCTCTCAAGTGTGTGTGTGTGTAGGGTTACTTAGCATCAGTCTCTTTGAACATTACAAATAGACTCAAGAAGAGAAAAAGCAAAGTACAGACTAACTCAACCCTAGACCTATACAATCTTGAACTGGCTTCGTTTGTTCGTCCGATCTTTGATTCCTGAAAAGTTAGAAGTAACAGGCAGTCCAAGGGAATCAATAGTGTTTGTCAATCATCAAAACATAAGTCATGAAAATAGATTTGCAACAAAATAAAGTATAGAACAATATAAAGTTTCCATTGATTTATTTTCCTCA
Organism: Dendrobium catenatum; assembly: GCF_001605985.2. Classification (NCBI taxonomy): domain Eukaryota; kingdom Viridiplantae; phylum Streptophyta; class Magnoliopsida; order Asparagales; family Orchidaceae; genus Dendrobium; species Dendrobium catenatum. The sequence goes on along the minus strand of NW_021320019.1, from coordinate 597,038 downwards.
GATAACCTGCTTAGATGAAACTTACAATCATTATCAGAGGAGAACAACAGACATAAGAAGCCCCAATTTCTGAGAATACCAATAGCTTACTGCAGTTTAGAAAAATGTACCATGACATGCTCGATATTTTCTTGTTCAACACATCCTCTAGGACATGAATTATGTCCTAGTAATTTTTTATTCATCAGGAAATCATTTGTTGGAATTGCCTCAATGAGAAGTCGCCACCAAAAGCATTCAATTCTAGGAATGAGCTTTAATTTTTTTAGCCAATCTCCATAATCCACAGTTCTGTTAAATTCAGACTTATACGAAGTTGCTAAAGCAGTAATGCTTTTTCCTGAGAAGCTCTTCTTTAGTTCAATTTATCCTTTGAATGAGAAGGATAAATTTCAATTTGAATAATAATGTTCACCAACTCTTTCCCAAAGTTTTTATTAAGCATATCCATTTTCCAGCATCCATCAGAAGTAAAGCTTTCTAGCAGTGAGAATTCAGAATTATCTATGGCTATAAAAGTAGGCCATTTTTCTAGACTCCTATGTAGAATCCAAGCATCTTTAAGAATGTTTATTGACTTCCTTGTAGAGATATTCCACCTTGTGATAGGTCTTAGAGCCATAACACCATCAGCCAAAATCTTTCATGTACACAATTTATTTGCTCTGTTGGTATTCTCCTAGAAATTCGAACCATATTTAGCCTTCAAAGCTTTATTGAGCAAAGTGTCTTTTTCTTTTAAGTAATTCCAAGCAAATTTTGCTCTAAGAGGACCAGTTATATCACTCACCGATTCTAAGCCAAGACCTCCTTCCTTCCATGGTTTACACAAATTTTCCCATGATATATAATGTAGTCCATGAAGACCTCCTTGTCTATCCCAAATAAAGTTCCTAGCATCTTTATCAATACCTTTAAGAATCTTCTTTGGAATTAAAGTGTGTGTAGCCACAAAAATAGGTAATGCTGCTAGTACAGATTTTGTAAGAACGATTCTCCCAGCTAGAGATATCATCAGTTTACCCCATATATTTAGCTTGGAATTTACCTTTTCAATGAATAGTTAAAATCTGAGACTACCAACCTTCTCAAAGCCAATTTGATGCCAAGATAAGCTTCTTTCTTCATTTTGAATCCCTACAACTTTGTTATGGCTTTTTTCTTCCTTTTTAAACTGAATTCCCAAAAACAATAATATATTTCTTATTATTGATATTCTGCCCAGATCTGTTGCAAAAATCTGAGATAATATTCTTGAGCCTTATCATACTTCTCATGTTAGTTTGGGAGAATAATAACATATCATCAGCAAATAAGAGGTGAGACACTATAGGTGCAATTTTGATACCCAAGTTACTTCCTCTGAACCAAAAATCATTGGTTAATAGTTGAGAGCAAAGGATAAACAAATATGGTGAAAGTGGACAACCTTGTCTAAATCCACTATAAGCTTTAATCCCTTTGGAGATTTTACCATTGATTTTTAAAAAGAATTCAAGAAATTCTACACATTCCACGATGAAATTCAAAAATCTGTTTTAAAATTTCATTTCCTTCAAAATATATCTCAAGGTATTCCAAGCCATACTATCGTAAGCTTGTTCCATGTCAAGCTTAATAGCCACCCAACCTTCCTTAGATTTAGAAATTTTGAGCTTATTAAACAATTCTTGAGCTAAGAGAATGTGGTTAGACATAGATCTACCTTTTATAAATGTTGTTTGCTCCTCTGAGATAAGACCATCAATCACTTTCATAAGCCTATTTAAGATCATTTTGCCTATGATCTTATATAAGGTACTACTCATGCTTATAGGTCGAAAAGCAGATGGAGAAATTGGATTCAGTACCTTTGGGATGAGGGTAACAAGCGTTTCCTTCCAGCTTGAACAAATCTGCCCTGTTACAAAAAATTGATGGACTGCTTTCCCTACATCATTACAAGTTATATACCAATAATTTTTGAAGAAAGAATATGTTGTGCCATCCATTCCAGGGGAAATATTACTTCCACTTTCATTGATAACAACAACAAGCTCTGAAAACAAAAAATCTTCATCTAACATTTTACAGTCAACCGCATATAAGGAATTTAAAAACGGAGGCCAACCCTTCACATTGCCAGTTCTTTTTCTCCATTTGTTGTTAAAGTATTTCAATAGAATTTCTTCAATAGTTGCATGGTCTTCTATTAAATTTTCTTCCTCATTTTTCAGTTGATGAATAAAGTTTCCCAATCTTCTACCATTTGCAAAAGAATGAAAAAATTTTGAATTTGTATCATTATCCTGAATCCATTTTAGTTTTGATCTTTGTCTCCACCATGTGCTTAAACGAGCTGAGTTCACATTATAATCATGGATTTTTGCTCTAAGCAATTCCAGCTTCTCTACTTCCAAGCCATTACCACTAGCTTCTTCTAATTGAAAATCCGCAATTTCTCTTTTCAAACGAATATTGCATTCTTTGAAATTCTATAATTTATGTTTACTCCAGAAGTGCAGTGCTTTTAAAGTTATTTTACACTTGACATTAACAATCTCCATGTTATTCCCTTTTACAGGTTTGTTCCAAGCTTTTAAAACTATCCCTTTAGCAGCTGGAAACGAGGACCAAACATCTTCATAGCATATCATCTTACTTTGGTACAACCTTTCCTGAGTAATTTTAAGAATTAATGGACAATGATCGAAAGAAATTTTTGGCAAGTGTCTTACCATAGGATTTTGAATCACATTCAACGCCTTTGAGTTTAAAAGACATCTATCCAATCTTTCAATAATACAAGCATTTCCACTTTTGTTGTTGCACCATGTGAATTTGGGTCCTCTAATTCCCACATCATGAAGGTCATTTCATGCCATAAATGCAGCCATTTCTTGAAGACCTTGAGAAAAAGAGAATTTCTTTCCACCTCTCTTTTCTTCTTGTGAAAGTATACAATTAAAATCCCCTCCCACTACCATAAGGATATTTTTGGTGCTTTTATCTTCTAAAACTTCCCACAAATTCCTTCTCAAATTTGAATTTTTGTTGCCATATATTATAGATACCAACCATTTATTATTATTGAAAATATTTAATTCTCCAATCACACATTGAGGTGAGGCTTCTATAAGAGTAAAATTTGTGATATTGTTTTTCTAAAATACCATAATACCTCCAGAAGCTCCAACTGAGGGATATAGAAAATAGTCCCAATCATCACCCAAGCATTTATTTACTTCATACCTCTCAAAAGAAGAAATTTTGGTTTCAACCACCCCAACAAAAAAGACATCCCAATCTTTCACAAAATCTTTTAAATAAAGGGAGGCTTCCCTCTTATTAGCCCTCCTACAATTCCAAAAGGCAAGTAAAGTCATTTTGATAAAGGTGGGGAAGGGCCCCCACATTTACCTTTAAGAGTTGCTTCATATTTTTTTTGATCTAGTAGAATTGCTCAATGGCCCCAAGTGTTTAAGCTCTTTCAAAAGCTTATGTTTTTGTGTAGCTGGAACAGATTTTTCCATATTACCACCATCCACTTCATTCTGATTTACATCACTTTTGCCTTCTTTCTTTACTTTATTGATCCCAGCATTTTGAGTCACTGCTGTGCCAGCAATTCTTTCTTCTATTAGCTCTCCTTCTTCTGTATCCTCCAAGGCATTTATAAATTTATTATTCATGTTTTCCTTTCCCTCTTCATCTACAGAAAGAAGTAATGAGAACATATTACTCTTGTCATTATTTACAGGAACATCAAGAGTTGAATCACATTCATCTGCCCAAGTTTTTCTGATTATTTCATTTTGATCGCTTTTCTACCAAGTTTTTTTCAGACTTCTTCTGAATTTTGAATTCACCTGATTGATAGGGAATACTTGAGTTCGCAGGTAATCTCAAAGGATCTACCTGAGTTCGCAAGCAACCCTTCCCATAATTGAAAGTAGAATTATTCTGCAAAATAACCTGATCTGAGCTGAATTTGCTACTTTTATCTAGATTATTAAGATCCATTGGAGCTTTGCCTTGTTCCATTTTTTCAGATAAATTCCCTGCCAAATTATCAATTCCCATATCTAGATGGTTTTCCATCTCATCTAGAATCCTTGGGAATTCCTAATTAGATCTTTTACTGCAACCATTTTCCATACTATCATTTCTTTCTGTTCAATAATACTAGGAATAATAGATTTTTTAACAAATCTAGTAATATTTTCTTTGTTTATGTTGTTCCCCATCTTGTAATTTCTCCTCTTCTTATTATTAACCATTATCCATGGACCATAATTAGGTTCTTTAACAACCTCTTGATTTTTTTCCATATCCTTCTTACTAGTATAGTCATCAGAAGTCTTCATACATTTCTGATTCTTAGCTTTCAGCATGAAAGTGCTCAGATGACACTAGAAAGTGCTCTGATACCACTTGAAAGTTTGTTAGGGATGTTAGGCCCTATGAACTGGCCTAAAGCTAATTAAGAGAGAGAGGTGAATTGGTATTTAAAACAAACACAATCTAAAAACCAAAAACTAAGATTCACCACAAAGAAATCAACGATGCAAAAATTAAAATACGAAAGTAATAAAGAAAGAACACACCGGATTTATAGTGGTTCGGTCAAACCTTGACCTACGTCCACTCCTTGGAGGCACCCTCCAAGTATTGCACTACAAAAGTGTCTCTCCTTTAGCCCCCACAGCTAGGCGGAGAAGCCCTTACAAAATCACTTCCACCTTCCCCGGTGCGGCGGAGTCG
>NW_021320019.1:547168-590432 GCF_001605985.2 Dendrobium catenatum | reverse complement strand
CTTACCATTTTTACCTTTCTTCCACTTTTGCTTATGCTTTAGCGAGCTTTGTGATTTGCTTGACAAGTCATTGCATTCGTCATCAATTAAGCTATATTTTTCTATATCTTCAACTTTTAGAACAATCGTTTCACCTGCATCCATGAGTCTTTGACCTAAACTTTGCTCGTAGGCAAAGAGTGAGCCAATCAAATTATCAATAGAATATTCATTCAAATCTTTTAATTCACAAATAGCAACAACTTTGGCATCAAATTTGTCAAGTAAACAACGAAGAATTTTATTGACTTTTTCAAAATTTGAAAAACTTCTTTCCTAAAGTATGTAATAATCACTACAGGAAAAACAAAGATTATCGGAGGTCATGACTGGCAGTTTTAGGACCGCCGGTATTACCGGCAGTTTTTCGGTGGCCAAACCGCCAGCATAATACCGGTGGCTACTCCAGCGGCTTTGAAACATTACACCGTAGGAAATAGAGACGGTCATGTAGCCATCGGCTAAACCGCCAGCTAATGATTTTACCGGCGGTTTACCGGCGGCGTAGACCGCCGCTGATAAGTGATGCTATTACCAGCGGTCAGACTGCCGGAAGATTGCTGGTAAATGCCCTAAAATAATCAAGCTCAAGCCTCGCATTTCATTTCTATTCTTTCCTTCTCTCTCTACGGACGAGCTCTACCGTCGCCTCAGCCCGCTTCTCGGTCGATCGATCATTTTGCCGCCGCCGACCGCCGACGAACTTTGTCCAACCGCTGACCCCTCTCCAGCCGCCTATCACGCCGCCGGTGCTCTGCTATCTTGCCGCCATCGATCTCACACCGGCTGCCCTAGTTTTCATTTGAGGTGAAGAAACACCGGGATTTTAAAGTGCTAGATCATTTTTCTTTCCTTTGTCATAGGTTTCAAGGTCTTTCATGCATGAAAAAGTGTCTTCCATGCTCTCTCACTCTTCTCAAACTTCAATAATATAATTTTTTGAGTTCTTTTCAATTATGTTATATTAACTCTTTAAATATTGTGCAAAATTGTGAAGTAACTTTTTTTTGGATTCAAATTGTGATATCTTGCTAGTTTGATATTTTATCATAATCATATCCTTCATGTAGTAAAATAAAAGTTTATTTGAACCTTGTGATCTCTTGCTATTGAAATCATTCTTGTGTTGATTCAAACTTTGTTTGAAATCTTTTATGTATCTCCTCTTACAAAACATCTTTAGCTATTATTCATGTGTTGCTAACTTGTGTTTGAATTTTCATATACTTTTGTTAAACTCATATATTAGATTATATTTCTTACAAGTTTAGTATGTCATTTCATTTGCATTGATATTTAAAATGCATAATCTAAAGAAATTATACTACGAGGAATCAAATTTAAGGTTTGAGAAAGGTTACCAGTTAATTTAAGGTTTGAGAAAGGTTACCAAAATTTCATCTCCTTGATAATTGATATTTCTTGAGTGCACCATGTTGCTCATAGAACTAGGTCGCATCTCAAATAATTGAACAGTGATCCTCCACCTCATAAAGACTAGACTTGATAAGAATTTTTTGAGGATGTTAAATTTATGAGTCATAAACTTTGAGGTCATTTATTGAGGATGTTAAATTTAAGAATAATCTTAGCTCACACCTATGAGAATCATGAAATCACATAAAAAATCTTGGAAAAAAAGAGGTCATTTAGTGAAACTCTTTGGAAGTGTTTTATATGCAACCTAATCTAGTTCCTAGAATTTTCCATAGTTTATATGCAACACATTAGAAGTCTCTCAGCAGAGGCCGGGGTGTGAATTCTTTAAGACCACAAGTTCACTATGAGTAAATCCACTCATCCACCTAAAGTATAACACGTTTGCACATGTGTTCTAATAAATGTTTTCGTAACTATGTAGGGGGAAGTTTGCTTCAACGTCCAAATGACTATCCAAGAAGAGAGATATTGGATGTATAATAGATTGTTGCCGGATCAAAAAGGATTGGCAGTTGAATTTATACAGGGAGTTAAAACTTTCATTCAAGTTGCATCTCAACTACCTTCCTTTCAATTTGATAAAATGTTTAGATGTCCATGTTCGAAGCATAAAAATCTAGCATTCCCGAAGCCCGATGATGTGAAGCTTGATTTATATCGTAGGGGATTTATTCCAAACTACTAGATTTGGACATCACATGGCGAGTACGAGCCACATAGAAATGCTCATGCCGGTTCATCTACAGCTTATGAAACATTTGATAAAGATCAAATGAGTAAACACTATGAAGACCTTATTTTTGATGTAGCATGTCATAATTTAAGGTCTAGTGTGAAAGAGCCACAAAATACAGAAACACAAAATTTTTTGAGTTATTACATTCAGCTCAAAAGCCAATTTGAGATGGTTGCAGTACACATTCAGAATTATCCATTACAGTGATGATGCTAAGTATTAAAACTGAGTATAATATGCCCCGTGATTATTTTAATGACTTTATTGGTCTTATGAAAGAAACTAATCCAGCGGGCAATTTAATCCCTCAGACTTGTACCGAACGAAGAAATTAGTATCCAAGTTGGGTCTCACAGCTACAAAAATTGATTGTTGTATCAATGGATGTATGTTATACTACAAGGATGATGCAGCATAAGTTATTTGTCGCACCTGCAATGCTCCTCGGTTTAAGCCAAACCCGAGAAAACAATGTCGTCCAAACAAAGATGTGTCATATTCCCGTTTATTTTATTTATCAATCATTCCAAGACTTCAGCGACTCTATGCATCAATGAGTTCAGCAGGTCATATGAGATGGCATAAGGAGAAAATAGCAAAAAGTGGTGTTTTTTCTCATTCATCAGATGCTGAAGCGTGGAAACATTTTGATCAAGTGCAAGCTACATTTGCTGCTGAGCCCCGCAACATAAGATTGGGATTATGTGCTGATGGTTTTACACCCTATAGTCAAACAGCTACACCGTACTCTTGTTGGCCAGTTATGTTAACACCATACAACCTTCCACCTGAGATGTGTATTACTACTCCGTACATGTTCTTAACTCTTATAATACCTAGATCACATAATCTGAAAGCAAAAATTGATGCTTTTTTGCAACCATTAATTAATGACCACAAGTTATTATGGGAAGAAGGAGTGCTCATATATGGCATATCAATAAAACAAAATTTTCTCATTCGAGCTGCATTGTTGTGGACCATTGGTGATTTTCCAGCCTATGGTATGTTGTCTGGTTGGAGCACAGCAGAAAAATTAGCATGTCCTTACTGCATGGAGAATAATAAAGCTTTCACATTAAAATATGGAGGGAAAAATACTTGGTTTGATTGTCATTGTATGTTTCTACATACTAATAATCAGTTTCAGAGAACTAAAGAAGCATTTGTTAAAAACAGAATTGAACGGTCACCTCCTCCACCCATATTAAGTGGTGATGTATACTATAGAGATTTTCCAACATTCCAACAATTATTAATTTTCCAATGCTATCAGAGTCTAAATTTTATGGTTATGGTGTTGAACATAATTGGATTAAAAAAAGTATTTTCTGGACATTACCATATTGGAGAACTAATTTGATAAGACATAATCTAGATGTTATGCACATTGAGAAGAACTTCCTGGAAAATATTTTTAATACAATTATGGATGTTAAAGGTAAGAGCAAAGACAACGTCAAAGCAAGGATGGACATTAAAGAGTACTGCCAGCAAAAAAATCTGGAGTTAGTAACAACACTCGACGGTAAAATAATGAAGCCCAAAGCTCCACACTCTTTCACGTTAGTACAGAAAAGATTGATATGTCAGTGGTTTAAAGGTTTAAAGATGCCTGATGGATAAGGATCAAATATAAGCTGATGTGTTGATATGAAATCTGCAAGGTTATTTGGACTCAAAAGTCATGATTTTCACATAATAATGGAGGTTCTTATTCCGATTATAGTCTGTATGTTACCCGATTACATATCAAATTCGTTGACTGAGCTTAGCATTTTCTTCAAAGATTTATGTTCATCTAAACTAAGCGGAGATGCTTTACGGAGGTACGAGGATAACATAACAATCATCCTCTACAAGTTAGAAGAGATATTTCCCCCAGGTTTCTTTGATTCCATAGAACATCTTCCAATTCATCTACCTTACAAAGCTAGAGTTAGTGGACCTGTACAATACCGTTGGATGTATCCCTTCGAAAGGTAAATGGGTTCTAATTTTTATTAAGTCTTCAATATTTTTGAATAAGTTGAGATAACATATTTTTATTAACTTAATGATTATAATTGTTTAAAAGATACTTGAACAAGTTGAAGAAATATGTTAAGAATAAAGCACGACCAGAAGGATCAATATGTGAAGCATATTTGTCTCAAAAAACAACTCACTTTTGCTCCTACTACTTCGAGCCCCATGTAAGGAGTACAAAAATAAAGATTGGTCGTAACATGGACTACGATGTTGAAGAACAATCATATGCTACACTATCAGTATTTAGAAGCCAAGGAAAGCCTAGTGGCAAATGTGTTAAAAGATTTCTCAATGATTTAGAAATAAATACAGTGATTTTGTATGTGCTACTAAACTGTGAAAAAGTTGAACCAATCTTAGAGTAAGCTCTTGCATAATATTTATAATGAGTAATATTTACTTAAAATACTAAAGTATTATTTGTCACCAGGTATTTCGTAGGCACTTTATCTTTGACAGATTCGAGGGATATTGAGCAAGCTGTTGCAAATGAATTTCCAACTTTGTTCAAATCATATGTGAGCACATCAATTTTAAAAACTTAATTCTTATTTATTATAAAAAAACTAATATTTGAAAATATTTGTAGGTACAAAACCCTAATAACAAATATTTCGATAAAGATTTGCAAGCACTAGCATGTGGTCAAATGCGAAAAGTAAAAACTTGGCCAATATATATATAGTGAATGGGTTCAGATTTCATACCAAGTCGTGGAGTGAAGGAAGAAAAACTAAAAATTATGGAGTATGTGTTAGAGGGAACACCCATGAAGAAGATGAGTGTGATTAATACGGTATTTTGAATGAGGTTCTTAAGTTGGAATACCCAGGCAAAGATGAGAATTTTGTATGCTTGTTTAACCGTCAATGGTATGATCCAGTACAGAATAGAGGCACAAGGGTTCATCCTGCGTATGGTTTAATATATGTGAAATATAGTAGAAGATACGGGAAGTTTGATCCATTTGTGTTAGCAAGTCAAGCTTTTCAAGTTTATTTCAGCAAATATCCGAGTGGTAGTAGAGACAAATAAGATTGGCTAGCTGCCATAAAAATAAAAGTACAGGGAATAATTGATCAACAATACATTGTAGCAACTGCACATCAAGACGATGAGATGTCAAGTTGTAAGCCTGTTGAAATTGAGGAGATGCCAAGTACAACCTCTAGTATTGAAATGGAATTTGAAGATGTGAATAGTTCAACTAGTTCAGACGAAGAAGAGAATGAAGATGAAAGTGAAGATACCCTTGAGAGCAATAAAAATAGTTTTGATGATTCTGAGTAGTTTTTGTAATTTAGAATTATAGAATTTTATTGTTTTGTAATATTTTGAATAGTACTTTCTGATTTCTAAGAAATGAAACTGTTAATTTTTAACTTGTATTTATTAACTGCTTTATTAACTGTTTTTTGTAATTTAGTAACTACTTTATTAACTGTTTTTTGTAATTTAGTAACTGCTTTATTAACTGTTTTTTTTTAATTCATTAACTGCTTTATTAACTGTTTTTTGTAATTTATTAACTGCTTGATTAACTGTTTTTTATAATTGATTAACTATTTTATTAACTGCTTCTTTTATTTGTCCTTTTTATATATTACAATGATTTATTAATTTGTTTCTTTTAATGTAGATGGCTTCAGGCGATGATCCTCCTCGGAAATCATTTGCCTCAAAGTTCCGCTGGAAGAAGTTTACTGTTACTCCGGCCAGCAGAGCCACACAGCCAGAAGGTGAGGGACCTTCAGTTCCACCTACTGTTGTACCTACATCACCACCCAGGGGTCAGCAGCAATCCCCGAGTGGGCAGGGTCAGGGACCTTCAGATCCACCTGCAGTTGTACCTCCATACTTCCCTGGCCACTTCCTTCCTCCTCCCTCGACGAGTCCTCACTACCCATCTCCAGATCAGACACCTGCCTCTCCATTTTATCCAAATTACCCTCCACCATCATCACAGGCAGCTGGTCCATCCACTGCTCCTCCCCCTCCTTACCCCTACCCATATTACTACCCCTATCCGGTGCATCATGAACATGGTGAACCATCTAGACCACCAGAGGTTAGCACTAGCGAGCATGCAGCTGCAACAAATAAGCGGCAATATATTGAGCCTGAGGGCGATAAGTAAGTTCAATTTATGGTATTAAGTTATTTGTATTTAAATATATCACATGTTATTGACAAAAAATGTAACCTGCAGCTTCAATTCTTCAAGTCCACCTATACATATGATCCGGGATATAATAAAGAGTAAATATGATGCTCCATACTTATCCTGGAAGAAAATCCCAAAGCCAGTTAGAGATATATGGTTTGGAGAATTTCAGATATGTTTATTTGGTATGATTTCAAATATGTCATTTAATTTATACTAATCTTTTTGGTATTGCTTAAATTTTTACATAAAGAATTTAGGTGGTTGTCTGAGCATAACACAAGGATTATAACCAATTTTGAGAGGAGAGGAGCGACCCATCTCAGGGACATGTTCACGGACATTAGAAAGTCCGGGCAGCATCCTCATTGGATTGGAGAGAGCGTTTGGGCTGATTTGAGTAGTGCTTGGGTGACCCTGAGTTTATAAAAATGAGAGAGAAGAATAAACAGAATAGAGCCTCTAACTGTGGTGGTTTAGGAAGCTCTCTTCATACTGGTGGATCGGTACCTCATACGGAACATAGGCGGCGACTGGTAAGAGTTTTAAATTAGTTTATTAAATATATTTATGTTATTATAAATATATCATAAATTTTTAGAAAGAGTACCTTGGTCGGGAGCCACACCACTGGACTTACATACAAGAACTCATCAACATCAAGCTGATCATCAATGGGTTGATGAGCAGGCTAAGAAGGCTCATGTGAGTAAATTTTTTTGGAAAATTGGAATAAATATTTATTTTAATAAAACTAATTATAATATCAATTTAAAATTTATTTTCTGGCTTTATTCTCCAAGGATGATTTTATACGAGCTCGAGAAAGCTACCTGTCCACTGGCGAGGGGTCATCTTCTGGATCAGCCCACACTTCTGAGTATCATACTTGGTCTGATGTTATTGGTGGAAGACAGAGGGGGAGGATATATGGCTTGGGTTTGCAGGGCTATGCTTATGAGAACAGTTCATCTACCTCAGTATTTTTTATGATCCAAGTGGAGCTGAAGAAACTGTGAGTCAGAGGGTTGCAGCATTGACTAGAGAGATTGAAGAAATGAGAAGAGTTCAAAATGAAATGCAAGCTGAGCTGCAATCCTACAGAATGGAAAATCAGAGGAAGCAAGAGGAAGAGCAGCGATGAACATCTCGAGATAGCGAGGATATAGCTGAGGATTAGAACTGTTTTATGTTTATTGTGAACTTGTTATTTTGTAAACTTCTGAACTTGTGAACTTGTGACCCTAACATCTTAAGTTTGTTTATATTTAATGATTTGTTTGGTTGTGCTTATATATGTAAATATTTGTGATACTTGAAGAATATAGTGGCGTGTTGCCCAAAACTTCTTGTTATATATTACTTTATGTGTAGGTTTAGAATCTAGGGTGAACCTCCCTCAAATAGAGGAGATGCTGACAATTTTTTTTTGCAGGTGATACAGGTTTCCAGCGGCTAACCAGCGGTTTAGCCGCCAGAAACTATGATACCGGACGACTTTCATGCACCGCTGGTAAATTAGAGAAACTGTCGGCAATTTACCGGCGGTCACCCAACGGCATCCGGTAGTCTTCCGATGAAAGACCGGCGGGCTTGACAGCCGGTACCGACGGTCAAGCTCACCGGCCGCCGCCGCTATATTACAGGAGGTGTACCAAAGCTTTGCCGGCGGTTTATCGGGCTTTTGCCGACCGCCTGTAAGTCGTCGGTGACAGGACCACCGGTGAACCGTTGGTAAAATCACCGGCGGCCCGACCGCCGGCAAATCGCTGGGACCCAAAAGTGAATAAACCGGCGGTCCAAGCCGCCGGTAAACCACCGGTTAAATAAGCCGCTGGTACAATTTTTCCTACGCCCATTTTTTCGGCGGCCAGTAAACCGCCAGAGAGCTGCCGGTAATTCTAAAAACCGCGGGTATAGCCATTTTAACCGCCGAAAAAAGCCGTCGGTATTGGCTGTTTTTCCTGTATTGGATGTTACAATTTGAATAAACCTAGTATACATATCTAAGACCGTTTCATAAGGTTTCATGGAAAACATTTCATAATCATGCATTAACACATTCAACTTGGATTGCTTGATTTCACTAGTGCCTTCGTATATGGTGTGTAGTTTATCCCAAATTTCCTTACTAGTAGTGCACGTGGAAACTAACATAAAATCATCAGAATTTAAAGCACAGAAAATAGTTTAATGATTTTGTATTCAATTGAGCATCGATTCATTCATCTCTATTTCATTGACTAAAAGGAATGTCAGTTTTAATTCCATCTAAAATACGTGACAGTAATGAATAACTAGTTAAAATCATATGTCACAGGCGAAAATCAATCGATTGCAAAAAAAATAGACATGCGAATTTTTCAAAAATCAAATGAGATATTTTCAAACAAAGGTTGTCTGGTTATAGAATAACCTTCCACAACATTATGATTTGAAAAATTAGCCATGGATCGAAATTCAAAAGCTTTTAAAAACATATTGTTTTGAAAACGACTCTGATACCACTTGAAAGTGCTTAGATGACACTAGAAAGTGCTTTGATACCACTTGAAAGTTCTTTAGGGATGTTAGGCCCTATGAACTGGCACAAAGCTAATTAAGAGAGAGAGGTGAATTAGTATTTAAAACAAACACAATCTAAAAATCAAAAACCAAGATTCACCACAAAGAAATAAACGATGCGAAAATTAAAATGCGGAAGTAATAAAGAAATAACACACCGAATTTATAGTGGTTCAGTCAAACCTTAACCTACGTCCACTCCATGGAGGCACCCTCCAAGTATTGCACTACAAAAGTGTCTCTCCTTTAGCCCCCTCAGCTAGGCGTAGAAGCCCTTACAAAATCACTTCCACCTTCCCCGGTGCGACGGAGTCGCCGGGTCCTTTGAAATCAAAGAGAACTTCTTCTTTGGTGAACTTCCCTCAAGATAAGCCTTGAATCTGACGGTATTCAGGTGCGAGCTTGCCAGAGCAACCGTGTGGAACCCTCTCCACACTCCCTTGAGTCCCCCCTCACAGGATCTTCTCCCTCTCTCAAACTCTACCCTTTCCTCACTCCCTTTCAAGCTCCTGGCCGATATAAGTATCATCCAGGCCGATCAGCTTATGATGGCTGCCTTAATGAGAATGCCCTAATTAGGGTTTCTTTATTTAGACAGATCGTCCAGGCCGATATAAATATCATCCTGGATGATGTTAGCAAAAATAGTAAACTCTAGAGAACAGTCAAAAAATCTTTCAAGTTACAAAGCATCAGGAGCCACACCAAATATAATAGACTCAAGAAAGGAAAAAGTGTACAAACTGACTCAGACCTAGTCTACCCAATCTTGAGTTGATTCTAAATTGCAGTCCGATCGTGTGAACCTGAAATATCAGTAGATAAGGCAGTTGTAGAGAAAGAAAGAATGTTTGCTATCATCAAATTCATACGCCATAGATCCGCAACACAGCACACATTCATTTTCCATGTGTCCGATCATCCCACAACCAAAGAAGAAATTTGACACCTTTTCATATTCCACCACTTGGAAGAATCTCCATGAAATGCTGTCCACCCAAACTCCTAATGGGAGAGTTTGATCAAGATTTACTCTTACACAAACTCTTGCAAACTCTCTCCTTCCCCATTGAAATATATTACCTTCCAACATAAGTGGAGTTCCAATCATTGAAGCTATACATGCTACATTCATCTCATCGCAACATTGCAAAGGTAAGTGGGGCATTCTTATCCAAATTGGAGAAGAAAGTCTCTTATTAGAATTAGTAGAGAAATCCGTTGTCCACTTCTCCATTCCTACTATATGTCCGTTAACGAACCAAGGACCTCCTGAATGGACTGCATCAGTCATTTCTTCAGAGGAGAATAAGCATAAAAACCATCCTTTACCCAATGTAGTAAAGTGGAATTGACCAAATTGATTCCATTGCCGTCTTAGCTCCCATGCCACCATGTGTGATTGTAAATCTCTTCCAAAAACTTTAATAACCAGTGACTATGTCAGTTTTTTAGAGTTCAATTCCTCCATTTCCTCATATAACTTCACGGCTTTCCCATCTTCGGATAGAACCACATCTTTCTTATTAAAATTCAATTTTATGTATGGTTTGTTACTCCAAGGATTCACTTTTCTCATGTCTACAGTGCTTTTAGGCATTTCATCAAAAACCTTTCCTTCCTCCGATAATTTCTTTCTGTCTAGAACTGAATGTAAATTATTGTTAACCAAATTTTGAGAATTCTCATTTATCGTGCTATGACAGAGTCCAGGGATTGCATTCGAATTCCCAAACCGGTAACAAAAATTTTCATTCCTAAAGTAGATGCTGTATTCTCCGATGCCATTTCAGTAGCTTTCTGAGTCTTTGGAGTAACCATCTCCATAGTTTCAGATAAAGCCTTACCTTTGCCTTCCACATGCTTGATTATTTTTGGCGTTGTTTCAGTTACTTCCTTTATCACCAGTGGACCATGATGCTTCCTTTCAGGAAAAGGAGATGATTGTCTGATATTTGAATCTTTCTCTACCAATAGTAGCTTAGAATTGTCCATCACCACAATAGATCTTGACAAACAAAGGTTTTCTGCTTCACAAATCTCTGTTTGCATAAGATGATGGCCATTATTTGATGCTATTCCATTTTGATCATAAGATTTTGAGATCCGACCACCTTCAGCGGCATCGAAAGGTGGAGGCCGACGTCCATCCACCATCATCGATGGAGAACGCAAATTTTGGGAGACAAAATTTTGAAAAAAATGGATGTTTTTCTCCCTCTAAAAATGGGAGCTTCTCTCTCTAATGGGAAGATCCAATTGGAATTCAAATTCTCATTTATGTTAGAAGTATAAATACTAAAATGTTGAAAAAATTGAGGGAATAAAAAAGAACACAAGAATTTATAGTGGTTCGATCCAACAAGACCTATGTCCACTCTCTGAGACTCCCTCTTCAGGTATTGCAGTATTACCAAAAGTTACTCTCCTTTTGCCCCCACAGTAAGGTTGAGAAGCCTTTATAATTTCCTCTCTTCCACCTATCCCCGGTGTGACAGTGTACCATCATCCTTTCATACCCTCCAAGTGTTGGCAGAGTACCATTATCCTTTCACACCCTCCTAGTGTCGGCATAGTACCATCATTTGTTCACACCCTCCAAGTGTCGGCAAAGTACCGTTGTCTGTTCACACCCTCCAAGTGTTGACAGGCACTGGATCTTCCTTAAAGATCTTCTCTCAAGCAACTAGAAAGAAGAAAGGAAGATTAGTAACCAAAAATAAAAGAGATTCTTACCTTCGAGTAATCTTATGATCCCTTCACACTTCACTTGCAAGAACTCTCTCTCTCAAACACTCCCAAAAACACTCTTTCACTTTCTCTCAAAGAACTCACAAATAATAGATTTATTCAAGTTAGTTTCTAAGGACTTTTTATATGAAAGGCACAAAAAACCTTTAGAAAACTATAAATTGACATTTTGAGCTATCAGGATCATATAGTATGATCAATATTCATCCTAGAGAAATAGTTCAAAATTGATTGATACAATCCTGTACGAAATGTTTTCATATAAGCCTATCATACAGTACGATATGTATATCATATGGTATGAAAAGTTATAAAAAAATTCCTATTCATTTGGACTAAAAAGTTCCCAATAATTTCATACTCTATATATCATCTATATGAAATCCAGATCATCCCAAATGAACAATTTGAAAATTTTGCATATTTGTCTGGACAAAAATGTTCCCCATATTTTTGTACTCTAAACATCGTCTGTACAAAATCAAAATTATCCCGGACAAACCGTTCAAAAATTTTACATGTTCATCTGGATGAAAAAGTTCCCCATATTTTCGTACTCTAGACGTCGTATGTATGAAGCTAACTTCATATAGTACGAACAATACTTAGAACATTTTTTTGCCCAAGTTTATATTAAATGCTCGTTGGAGGAAATAACTAACCATATCATCCTATATGAATGAAAATTATACAGTACAATTAGTTCAAAAATTTATAAATTTTAAACACTCCCCTAATGTGTCTATGCATGGTTACTCAATTATAATCACACTCTCAGACTCAATAAAAATAAAAGTACAAACTCTAATTACAATGAACCCTAATCTTATCTAATTTAAAGTCTTAAATAATCTAGAGTATAATTTCACTGAAAAGTTAGTACATACAAACAATAGAAGCAAAATATGCAAAATATGTTAGGAGAAATAGTAATTAAAACAATAATATTTGGAATCATCAAAAACACACATGTTGCAAGAATCTCAACAATCAAAAAATTAAATTGCAACAATCTCAACAATCTCTTCCTTTTTTATGATGGCAAAACAATTATCATTTGAGTTAACATTTATACTCTAAATTTCTTCTTAGTTCCCCCTAAGTAAATGAACATCTTTGAATATAGGGATTTTCCATGAAGAAAGAATTTTTTTTTAAACATAAACATACAAAACACTACACACACAAAACACAAAAAATATTTATTTGTCCCCCTTTTGACAACAATAAAAAGGAAAAAAGAAAATTAAAATGAAAGATGTAAAATGATAATCAAAAAGTAGTGATCTTAAAAATTATTGTAAAATAATTTCAATAACAAAGTTAATTATCAAGATGAAAAAGAAAGATTCACAAATTTTAAATAAAAGAACAACTCAGATAAGAAAAGTTAATCAAGATCATGATGCATTCTAGACAATTAAATAAGGATGATTATTGCAAAAGTGACGAAATGAATATTAGTTAATTTCAATTTTCAATATAAAATATAATTAAACATTAGATTGGTTTGTATTAAAGATTAAAAGATAGTGAAAAGAACATAATACAAAAAACTTTTAATTGGCAACATTGCGCATCTTTTCAAATATTTGTAGCACACTTTGTACATCTTTTTTTTATTTGACTAATTTTGTACCTCTTTTCATGTTATGAACCATTGCGCATTCTTTCAATTTTTGTACACATTGTATATTTCTTTTTGATATACTCTTTTTTTTATTTGGTCTTTTCAAAATCAGTAATCTAAAATTAAACTTCTCTAATAACAAAAATAAATATATTAAAAAAGAAAAATAAAAAAATAATAAGATATTAATATTGCAATAATAATATTCAAATTATGTTTGCCTAACAGAATATGAAATTGATATTATTAACTTAATTGAGTTATAATTTAATTTAAATTTTTAAAAAATTAGATTTCATAATAAAATTAATTTTGTAATGCAAGTTAATTTATAACACAATTTAGATCAATTACAAAAAGCTTTTTATATAGGCATACTAACATTTCAAAAAAAGAAACAAAACAAGTTAGCAAAACATGTCATTTTTCATTGATATCAAAAGGATTTTCTACATGGGTACAAAGATATCAATTGGTAAAACTCCAAACTAACACACATAACCATCACAACAAAAAGCAAAACTAGCATCAACTGAAAGAAATACAACATCATGTCACAAGAAAAAATTCATCACAGATAAAGGACTAGCAGAGGAAATGACAAAGAAGTACATCTAAAACTTAGAAGGGCCCTGATCTGGAGGAGGAGGCTGGTTGAAGACTGAGAAATAGTTATTCATCATAGCTACATTTGTGTTCATAGAGTCAAATTGACCTCAGATCCACCCCGTGTATTCATGGTATCTTACATCCTGTTGATTCAAAATGCTATTCCATCTCCTGAAAGTAATTTTGGTCAGGTCCCTGAGTAGGTGCAGGTGCTACCCCTTCTCTCTCAGTATCCTCACTAGAACTCTCATTTCTCCCAAACAGAGATAGAAAATAAGCATTGGTAAAATAAATTAGGAGTTCAAGCGAAGGATCAGGATGAATGTTATAGTATTTCTTATCAAAGATATAGGTAACAAGATGTCCTAAGGCCACATTCTTTTTCCTCTTTTAATGAGGATGACCAATCTCAGAAAGGTTTTGTAGATAATTCATAATGAGTTTGGTTTCATCAATGGATATTTTAGTCATGATAAGATATATAATAGTGGACAAGAATGGAGTCAAATTCACTCGATCACTAGCTTTAGGAATAACTTAAGTTCTTAAAACATGCTGGATGATCCTGGCATTTTGGTTCAATGTATAGACTCAAGCTAGATGATTGACTGAGTTAACACCTTTAAAAAATTTGTTAATGTTCATCCAGTCAAAGTCAGATCAAGAGGTTAAGGTGTGAGGTCTAGCCCCTTCGGTTCTTAAATGGAGGTAGTTGCCTAAATCTGCTTTGGTAATCTCTATGTATCATCTTTTGCCAAAAGAAATTATCCTAGAATTATCTTCGCTGACTCTCATGTTGGCCAAAAAGTAATGAAAGGTATCTTTATGATATGCATAGATAAGAGTTAGAATAAAGGATAATTGAGTGGAGGCAAATAGAGGCATAACAAAAAAAGAAGATCATCTTAGATTAGTAGTTTAGAGGGAGTGATCTTCGTAGAAATGAACTTAAGGAATGCATTTTCAAACTTCTTAGATAATAAGTCAGGATCAGTAGCACTAGTAGTGGAAGAACCATTGGAACCTTGAGGATGCTTGCTAGAACTGGCCATTTCCTATACATGGGCTCTAAAGAGTTTTGAAGCAAAGATGAAAGTGAATTAAAATGATTTTTAAAACCCTTCTATACATAGAAAAACTATATATTGTACTGTACAAAATTGGTTTCATATGTATGATTATGAGATCGTATGGGATAAACATTTTTCATGCGTATAAACAGAAACTACCAAAGATGAAATGGCTTTTCATAAAATGTTAATTGTGAGGCATCCTTTTGTACAGGCTTTTTGACCATTGGATCGTACAGACAAACATGTGTTTGTTCGAGACGATCAAAAAATTTGAGATAATTTTATAGTCGGTTAGGTTCTTCCCTTACAGAAATTGATACCATGATTGTACAGACGAAAAAAAATTTGTTCAGGACGATCGACAATAATAACTAAACATAATTGGTAAAACCATCCTCATGCTACAGACGAAACTAAATAAATCGAACAGGAGTATGATGACATTGTATAATATGAAACCTTTTAAAAAATTAAGGTTTTGCATTTTTAATTCTCATCACATCCATGTATATGCTATAGAATTCGTACAGGATGAATATATATTCATACAGTACAAAAAGAAACACAAAAATAATACATGAAAATCAAACAAACTTCTTAGAATCAAGTGACATGCTTTCAATTTTAATACACAAAACATACAAAAATGAATCAAAAACTCAAAAATACAAAAAAAAAAAAAAAAAAAAAAAAAAAAAAAAAAAAAAAACTCACATAAACACAAAATAAGCAACTAAAAATAAACTAAAAAGAAAAATAAAAAACAAGTTTGCAGAACATTTTAATTCTAAGCATCAAGATCAATCACACCTAACCTTGTCCTTAAGGTGCTAAATTTGTTAAAGGCTTGAGGTTTTGTAAGAATATCTACAAGTTGATTTTTAGTAGAAACATGATTCAATTCTATTTATCCTTTGGCTACATGATCCCTAATGAAATGATGCCTTTTATCTATATATTTAGTTTTAGAATGTTGGATAAGATTCTTTGAAATACAAATGGCACTGATGTTATCGCAATAAATTAGAATTGTGCCTATTGTAAATCCTAAATCAATCAACTATTTTTTCAACCAAAGTACTTGAACCACACAACTTCTTGAAGCAATGTATTCAGTTTCAATAGTAGATAGGGCTACATAATTCTATTTTTTATTGGACCAAGAAACTAAGAAATTTTCTATGAATTGGTAAGTTCCAAATGTACTCTTTCGAACAACCCTACAACCTGCAAAGTCTGAATCAGAATATCTGACAATTTCAAATGAAGAAGTGTACTTAGGATACAAAATCTCTAAGTTTTAAGTTCCCAAAAGATATCTTAAAATTCTTTTCACCATTATCGAATATAATTTTTTATATCATATTGAAATGTAGCACATGAATAAACACTAAATATTATATCTGGTCTACTAGCAGTAAAATAAAATAATAATCCAATTATACCTCTAAATTTCTTTTGAACAATAGATTTTTCCTTTGGGTCCTTATCAGACTGAACTAAGGAACATATTAATATAGTTACTGGTATAGTATTATTCATTTTATACTTTTTGAGGATATCCTTAATATATTTTGACTAACTAAAAAAAGTTCCCTCCTCATTTTGCTTAAAGCTAAAACCAAGAAAATAACTTAGATCTTCCATTAAGCTCATCTCGAATTTACTACTCATTATTTTAGAAAAGTCATCACAAAGATTTTTCTTTGAAGATCCAAAAAGGATATCATCAATATATTTATGAACAAGGAGTATTTCATCTCCTAATTTCTTTAAAAAGAGAGTCGTATCCATACTTTCTTTTATAAAAAATCTTTCTAACAGAAAAGTGCTCAACCTCTCATACTGAGTACTAGGTGCCTGTTTCAATTTGTATAATGCCTCTTTTAATTTTAAAACATGATTAGGGAATTTTGAATTTTCAAAACTTGAAGGTTGCTCAATATAAACATCCTCTTGTATCACCCCATTCAGAAATGCACTCTTAACATCCATTTGAAATAACTTAAATCCTCTAAAATAGGCAAAGGCTAACAAAATCATAAATGCTTCAAGTTACTATAGGGGAAAAAGTCTCTTCAAAACCAATACCTTTAATTTAATTATACCCCTTAGCAACCAATCTAGCTTTTTTTTTAATTACAACTCCTGAATCATTCATTTTATTTTTGAACACCCACTTATTTCCAACTATACTTTGATCATTTGGCCTTTCAATCAATTCTCAAACATCATATCTTACAAATTGATTCAACTTCTCTTATATAATCAAAATCCAAAATTCATCTGAAAGTGCTTGATTAACATTTATGGATTTAATAATTGAAATAAAGGCAAAATGGTTAACTTCTTTGCTAAGTCCATGCCTAGTCCTAACACCCTCACTAGGTTCACCAAAAATTAATTCCCTAGGGTAATTTTTAGAAATTTTTTATCCTTTAGGCAAAGAGTTTTCTTTCTCAGATTTTTTTCTAAATTTATCTTCTTAATCCCTTGGGAATTATTTTCTATATAATCCTCTTCCAAATGCCAGATTCATCAAAAACAATATGTGTAGTCTCCTCAACTACCAAAGTTCTTTTATTAAATACTCTATATGATTTTCTAACACAAGAATATCCAAGAAAAATTCCTTTATCTAATTTTGGATCAAACATTCCTAAAGGAGACTTTCTATTATAATGTATGAACAATTTACATCCAAAAACAAGCAAATATAATAAGTTTGGTGTTCTACACTTAAGAAGCTCATAGGAAGTTTTATTTAATTTTGTTATAATGTTCACCATATTCAGAACATAATAAGCAGTACCAAGCGTTTCAGCCCAAATTATTTAGGAAGTGAATATTCTGCCAACATGGCTCTAGCGGCTTCTATTAATATTATGTTCTTTATTTTAACTATCTGATTCTATTGAGGGGTCTTAGGTGAAGAAAAATTATGATCAATTCCTTTTACTTTATAAAATTCCTTAAAATTTTCATTTTTTAATTCACCTCTGTGATCACTTTGAATTATTAAAATTTTATATCCTAATTTATTCTAAATCCAAGTAAAAAAATTTCTAAATTCCTCAAATTATTAACTATTATAAAATAAAAATCTAATCCATGTGAATCTTGAAAAATTATCAATAATCATAAATTCATAAATCTTCCCTCCTAGACTTATAGTACTACCAGTCAAGAAAGATTCATATAAATAATTTTTAGAGGTTTGATAGTTCTAAGATCGTTAATGGAATGAAATGAGGACTCCACCAATTTTCCTAGTTGGCATGCATCAGAAATGTTATCCTCAATAAAGTTTAGTTTTGGTATACCTCTAACAAGTTCTTTTTGGATAATTTTTCTCAAAATTTTTATGCTAGCATGACAAAGTCTCCTATGCCATAACTATGATTCATCAAAAATTATTTTTAAATAAAAAGCATTAAAAATTTTAATATAATTTAAATCCTACATATAAATATTATTTACCTTATTTTCATACAATACATTAATTCCATTTAGGTTTAATATGAAGCTAATGGAAAAAATTTAATATTATATCCTTTATCACCAAGCAGACTAATACTCAAGAGATTATGATTTAAGCCTTCTATAAGTAACAAATTTTCAATGATAAAATTATTCAAGTTACCGATTATATATATGCCTACCACGTTTCTAGTGGTATTATCTCCTAGTGTAACCTTGCCTCCATTTTTGGCTTTTAATGATATGAATTATATAGTGTCTCCAGTCATATGCTTTGAGTAACTACTATTTAGGTACCAAATACTCACACGAGGTCTTATATGAGAGCATTTAGATCAAACGCTAGTCTTGGGAACCCAAACAAGTTTGGGTTCTCCTCTTGACAAAATTAAACTAGATGCATATATGATATGTCTTATTTTATGCATCTTAGGTCTCCACACTAAATGAGTTTTGCTATGAATAGTACAAGTGTGTGAAATATGCCCAATCATTCCACAAGAAAAATTCTTAACTCCAAGAAAATGATTTTTTAATCTTCGATAATTAAATTGTCTCTTCTTTTGTTTTAAAATTTTTTATTTTAAAATAGGATCATTAAAATCTTCAAGTTTATGGGGGATCATATTCTCCTCAAGAGCTTTCACTATCACTCTAAGAAATGAGTTTGCATTTTCTAACAGTGTTATCATATTTTAAATAATGATATCTATTTTCAGATTCATCGCTAAAAGTTTTAAATTTTTTTTTCTAATTCATTGTAGGATGATTTTAATAACTCATTTTGTTTGTTAAAATCATCAAATTTATCCAATAAAATCATGTGATTATTATCAATCTATGCGTGATCTTTCCTAAGGATTTTCTGCTCTTTCTATAACTCTATGAAATTTAAATTCAACCTAGCATGCATATTATTAAGTTTTCTATATGTGGTATGAATTCTTTCAGAAACTTCTACTAATTCATTATAACTTAAGTCACATCTCTTCTTGAACTGACTGATCAAGATTATGGGCCATTAAGTATAGATTGGTGACTTCTTCTTCCTTCTCTATTTCTGATGAATTCGAAGTTGAGTCCGCCCAAAAAGCTCACTGAAAGTTTTTCTTGCCCTTCCTAACATTTATTTTCTCCTCTACCTTCTCCTTGCTAGGAGTGGCTTTAAGATTGGGGCAATCTTATTTACATTTCTAGGTTTCCTATATTCATAGCAAATAATAGTGTTAGAAACCTTAACATTCTTGTGGAACTTACCTTTATTCCACTATTGGAGACTCCTTCGCTTCCTCTTTAGAAAACTCCTAAATTACCTGGTCATCAAGGCAATATCATTCTCATCCTCAGGTTGTGTATGATCACTCTCCGAGTCATCCACTTTCAAAGCTATGTTCTTCTCCTTTCACTTTTCTCCTGCATCAATCTATCTTTTGAGTTACTCTTTTCACATAATTAATTAGTGATCCAAGAAGACTGTTCATAGAATACACATTTAAATCTTTAGAATCTATAATTATAGTAATTTTTGCATTATAAGAAGTAGGTAAACAAATAAGTATTTTATTAACCATTTAAGCATTCATTAGTTCCCTACCTAAAGCATGCAAAGAAGTGACTATTTGAGTGAATCATGTATACATGTCAGATATAGATTCATTTGGTATCATGTGAAATAGTTCATAATCATGTAACAAGATATTTAATCTAGATTATTTCACTTCGTTAGTCCCTTTGTATGTAATACAAAGCCTATCCCAAATATATTTTCTACTTTTACATGTAGAAACCCACATTTAATCTTCAGACTTAAGTACACAAAATAAATTATTTAAATATTTTGCATTTAATTATGCTAAGTTTCACTCTTCTATAATCCAGTCAGTAAAGGGTGTTTCAACTCTAATGTCATCTACAAGTCTAGTTGCTTATTATACCCTTCATAAACTAAAATCCACATGTGATAGCCAAGCGATTAAAGAAAAGTAAACATACATATTTTCCAAAATTTGTAATGATGTTCTCACTAGACATTTGCAAGAGGATGTACCTTGGTGTATGCTTTTTGCTGATGATATTCTTCTTGTTGATAAGACTAGAGAGGGAGTTGAAGGTAAACTTGAATTATGGAGGTCAACCTTAGAGTCTAAAGGTTTTCGCTTGAGTAGATCTAAAACGGAATATATGGAGTGTAATTTTAGTAGTAATTGACCTAGTGAGGGGATTGTGACTTTGGGCGATCAAGTCATTAATAAGAGTACACGTTTTAGATATCTTGGATCTATTGTTTAGAGTGATGGTGAAATAGATGGGGATATTATCAGCAGAATTCAAGTTGGATGGTTGAAGTAGAGGAATGCATCGGGCTTGTTATGTGATAAAAATGTACCCCTTAAACTTAAGGGAAAATTCTATAAGATGGTAGTGAGGCCTGCAATGCTTTATGGTGCCGAATGCTGGCCTTTAAAAGAGAAGCATAATACTAAGTTAAGTGTGGCAGAGATGAGGATGCTCAGGTGGATGAGTGGCTTTACCCTTAGAGCTAGGATACGAAATGAGCATATACGTGAAAAGGTTGGAGTAGCTCCAGTAGAAGATAAGATTAGAGAAAGTCGCCTTAGATGGTTTGGTCACATAAAACGTCGGCCTTGCGATGACCCGGTTAGGAGAGTAGAGGTATTAGATTTGACTTATGTTAAGAAAGGTAGGGGTAGACCTAAAAAGACTTGGTTAGAAAATATTAGGAATGACCTTTCTTTATTAGATTTAAACGAGAACTTGACTTTTAATAAGACACAATGGAGAAAAAGGATTCATGTAGCCGACCCCACGTAGTGGGATAAAGGCTTGATGTTGTTGTTGTTGTTGTTGTTGTAATGGATATTCTCAAATAACGGAGGTCTAGTGATTGAATATCCTTCAGGTGTGTTATGATTTCCAAAAGTAGCCATTATCATTTTCAAAAAGTAGTCTAAACTTTAAGTTTTGAAATAAGGCTCTAATACCACTTGTAAAGTACATATAGGCTGTTAAAACTATGCAAATGTCCCAAGGCTAACCAAGAGAGAGGTGAATTGGTATTTTAAAAATTCTCTTGGTAATTAAGGAAAAACTAATTTTTGTATTTTCTTATGAAAATAATTTTTCAATGACAAATACTAAAATAATGAAAAATAAAAATGAACACAAGAATTTATAGTGGTTCGATAAGACTCCCTCTTCATGTATTGCACTATTACAAAAAGTGACTCTCCTTTTGCCCCCATAATAAGGTAGAGAAGCCTTTATAATTTTCCTCTCTTCTATCTATCACCATTTTGGAAAAGTACTATCATCATTTCACACCCTCCAAGTGATAGCAAAGTATCATCATCCTTCTACACCATCCAAGTGTCGGCAGAGTACCATCATCTATTCACACCCTCCAAGTGTCGGAAGAGTACCGTTGTCTATTCACACCCTCTAAGTATTGGCAGAGTATCAGATCTTCTTCAAAAATCTTCTCTCAAGCAACTGGAAAGAAGAAGGGAAGAGTAGTAACCAAAAACAAAAGAGATTCTTATATTTGAGTAACCTTATGGTCTCTTCACGCTTCACTTGTAAGAACTCTTTATCAAACACTCTCCCTAAAACACTCTTTTACTTGCTCTCAAAGAACTTATGAAGAGAAATTTTGTTCAAGTTAGTTTCTAAGGACTTTTTATATGAAAGGCAGGAAAAACTATCCAGAAAACTAAAAATTGCATTCTGAGCGATCACAATTATATAGTACGATTGATATTCATCCCGGATGAATAGTTCAAAACTGACTAGTATGATCCTGAACGAAATGTTTCATATAATCTTATCGTATAGTATGATATGTATATCATATAGTATGAACATTTATTAAAAAATTCCTATTCATCTGGATGAAAAAGTTTTTGATAATTTCATACTCTAGACGTTGTTGGTATGAAATTTAGATCATCTCGAATGAACAATTTGAAAATTTTGCATGTTCGTCAGGACAAAAATGTTCCCCACATTTTTGTACTCTGGACGTCGTCTATAGAAATCCAGATCATCCTGGATGAATAGTTCAAAAATTTTACATGTTCATCTGGAAAAAAATGTTCCCCACATTTTTATACTCTGGACGTCATCTGTATGAAGCTAACTTTGTACAGTACAAATAGTACTTAGAATTTTTTTTTTGCCTAAGTTTATATTAACTGCTCACTGGAGGAAATAACTAACCAAATTATACCGTAGGAATGAAAATCATACTGTACGATTAGTTTAAAAATTTACAAATTTAAACACTCCCCCAGTATGTGTGTGCACGGTTACTCAATTACAATCACAGTCTCTAAGACTCAATAAAAATAAAAAATACATACTCCAATTACAATTAACCCTAATTTTATTTGATTTGAAGTCTTTAATAATCTGGATTATGATATTAGTACACACAAATAATTTAAATAATATATCCAAAATATGTTAGGAGAAATGGTAATTAAAACATTAATATTTAGATTCATCAAAAACACACATCTTGTAAGAATCTCAATAATCGAAAAACTAAATTGCAATAATTTCAACAAGGTCAGCATCGTATCACCAATATAATTGCTTTAAAAAACTATAAATAGGTAGCTCATTTCTCATATAAAGGGGGAGTATTATTGGAGAAAATGGACCATGTATTTACTTTTCCTTTTCATATGTGTTGGGAGTGTGTGAGAAAGAAAGGTAATATTAAGAGTACTAATAAAGAACCATATATCATTAGATACGATCTCTAGTAGCCTCCCCTGGATGATACTAATTTTATTCCTCTAAATTCTACTCTTGTTTCTTATTTTCATGTGTAGTGAAATAGTTTGTACTTTTTTTTAATTCATGTTCAATAATGAAATTATACTTTTCTAAACTAATAATGCACAGATTTTTTTGCATGATCAGAGAATAGATTACATGTTTAGAGAAGCTATATAATGTTTCATAGTTTCTTATTCTTAATTTAACTATGTAGTTTTCCACTCACTTTTAAAATCCAATGTGATATATGACCTCGACGGAGGTGTGGTGAAATTAATAAAGGAAATTTGAACAATCATTAATTATTCCTAGACATGGGAAAATTTAAAATTTGGGATCTTAAGAAGATGTTTTAAAATATAGTTATAGTTAGAATCTGGATGAACTCGATAGAGGTAAAGGATTATTATTTCTATGATCCACATTAACTTGTACTATATGTCTTTGATTTGCATAAAATTAAGAATCTTACTAGTTCAGAAATTTCTATATCTTATAAAAATAAAGTGTATAGTAGGTTTTTCTTTTGCTAAGTTCACTCTTAGTTGATAAGATAACTTTAGTTATTGGAAAAATTAGTAATCATCTTTTTGAATTAGGCCTAAGTTGATCCTCATGGGAGTAATACTCTACTAATCCTGTTATTACTTTATTGCAACACATACATAGCCATAATTTGCATATCACTTTATAATCTTACATATGCTCATCAAAGCTATCCTAGAACTATCTTAGGCTAGATGGAATAAAATAATACAAATTAATGGGGTCTCATGGGGTCTATAGAGACTAAAGGAAATCTAGGATCTGTAAGGATGAGATTTGGCCACCATAAAGAGTGAAAGTTCAATTCAGGTCGTTAGATCGGCTTGAACTGCCCAAGGCACACCAATAAGAGGGTGAATTTGTCTTTTAAAATTTTCTTTTTCAAAAATAATTTTCTTTTTAAAAAGATGTTTAAACAAAAATAGAAGTGGAAATATATATAAAAAATAAGATGAAATTTATATGTTCTTGATTGCGCAGAAAAATATTTTTATTAGTTTTTATTTTTAGATTTTTACTTTTCTTTCTTTTCTAACAAAAGTTAAATATAAAATAATAACAATATTCTAAACTCAGATTTACATGAAAGTAAACATTCGAGAAATAAAAATGCAAAAAGTAAAAGTGCAAAAAAAGGAACGAGCATAACAAAATTATTTAGTGCTTCAGTCAAACCTTAACCTATCTATATTCCTCAAAGTCTTCCTCTCCGAGTATTGCACTAAACCTTTAGTGACTCTCCCTTAGCTCCCAAAATAAGGTCGAGAAGCACTTACAAGCTCACTTTAACCATTCCACGGTGCGACTGAGAACCTGAAATCTTTCCACCATCCTGGGGAATAGAACTTAGACTCATCACCCTTTTGGTGAGGTAGATAAACTAAAATATTTTTCACCCTCCTAGTGAGGTAGCGAACATGGATCTTCAACCTTGAAGACTTTCTCATAGCTACCCAAATGAATAAGAAAGACACTTGGAGGAACCAAAGAAGAATCTTGCTTGAAGCAACAGTGTGAACCCCTCACACTATTTCTCCCACTCACTCCACTTCTCATTCTAACACTCCAATCTCTAAAACCTCTCAAGGGACTCTCACAGAACTCTCATAATAACCAAAAAATATTTTTTTTGAAAGTTCAATAAGAGAGTTTTTATATGAGGTCTTAAAAAAACCTAAAATTTGAATTTTGTCATTTCATTTTATACAGTATGATTTAGGTTTGTATAGTATTACTACGTCAAAAACCTATTTCGTATAGTATGGAATAAATAATCATAATGTAATCTATTCAAACTTTACAAAGTGATCATACAATATGATCATTGTATCGTACGATTCAATTAGTTCATTCATCTTAATATTATATAGGAAGAACTTTAGGATGATTGAAATCATTTCTTCTAATCATCCAAATGATCTACATCATACAGTATGATTAGTTCAAAAATTAAGATTTTATCCAGGATTATTCCTGGGACAACCGTTATTTATTCCTGCCAATCATCCAGTACAATCTACATTACACTGAACGATCTGCCATATTAATTAAACCATGATTTGATTGACAAATCACAGAGATTAATTCAGGTAATATTTTAAATATCATATAGAAAAAATGGGTTCATATTGTAAAATATGTTCAAAATTTACCTACTAAAATAATTACCTAAAACTGATTTGTAGTTAGGGTTTTTAGTTAAACTAATCGTTATATACAATTTGGTGTAAACAGTACAATTAGTTCAAAAGCCTAAATTACTCAAATAGCCATTTTAATTTATTTTCTAAATTATTATTCATACAGTATGATTTAGTTTATATGGTATGATTAGTTCAAATTTTAAATTCAGTTTCTCTCTCCCTCATGTGTGTGTGTAGCCACTAGGTTAGATACACCTTTACATGAATTTGACTCAAAAATTATAAAAATAAAAAATATATATAGACTCTTACAAAACATTATCATATTCTACCCAGACTTAAGCCCTAAATCTTATGCTGAATTGTGTATGATGTACTTGAAATGTTAGTACACAAAAAATCAAATATATACTACTAGGAGAAATAAATACATAATCAATAATATTTTTTATCATCAAAATTAAAAGCTTGGAATCCTCGATTGCAACAAAGTAATCTAACTAGTACTACTTAGGATTGTGTAAGTCCACTAAATCAAGGATAAAGCTAAATATACCTAGAGTTATGGTAGGGCAACTAAACAAAAAAAAAGAATAATAGGCCCTAAAAATGATTTGGTCCACTAGAAACAAATGATTGATCTATGGTAACTTAAACCTTAGCTAGGTTAAACTAATGATGATAGTGGTTTGAAGTGAATCTAAACCAAATGACGCACCGAGGGGGGTGAATTGGTTTGCAATTAAATTTAAAATTTATGTAGAAGCATGTAGAATAATGCCAACATAACATTTTCTTGTATATATTTTTCAAAACAATAAAAGTAGTAAAATTAGCAAAAATACTCTCAAGATCAAACTAATAAAGCAAGAAAAATAATTTTTTTTCATTTATTTTTTTACCAAAATGACAAAAGAAAAATTATATGTACATATATATATATATATATATATATATGAGCTTCAATACTTTTTTACAACAAAGAATATAACCAAAAGATTGTAAAAACTAAAACTATAGTAAAAAAAAGCAAATTAAAATTTTAATGGTTTGGTCACTTGACCAACATCCAATCCCCAATCCTCTACTCAAAAATTTCACTACTACAATCCTTCTACTCCTAAAAAGGAAAAAAAAGTCACTTTCCTTCATTGGTAATATAGGAAATCTTGCCATCATATCTCTCCTTAAGAAGTATTTATTCTTCACGGGTAATGGAGACACCCAAACCTATTCCCTCCTCAAGAAGTTGTTGTAATAACAAAAAAAATCATAAAATTAATTTATCTAATAATATGAAAATTTGGTCTGCAATACTACGACACTAAGTTGGCTGGCATGGAAATGCTGTGTTATCTATTCTTTAGTACCCTAAATTCTACATGTAGCACAATTGCCCTGTGGGCTTTAACATCATGTTGTTAGGCACAAAAATCTAATTTTATTATATTTAATATAAATATCCTCCAACCAAACCATCCCCCCATTTGGTTTGCCTTGTAATAGAAGAATAGATGAGAATGAAAGAGAAGATTTTTTAGGACTGTTTATCCATTATTTTTGTTATGAAAATTATTATGATCATTTTAAGTGACCTCTAATATTTATCCATTTTCAATAATTTTGAGTTTCGTTCATTATTTTCTCCTAAAATTGATAAAAATATAAAATCTCCCCTTTCACTGAACTTTCACTATGTAAGTTTTGGTATGAGATAAATATTATTATTCTAAATATTTGATCAATTTATATTGAAATTTAATTAGTTAGTTATTTATAAATGTTCTTTTATTTAAAATAGGTTGAGTAAAACTAAGTGTAAAATGATTGGGAGCTAATATACTAAATCTTGATATGAGATACATGAAAATGATTACTATTCATTTAGCAAAATATGCATTTTAACATAATACATACATATTGATGAGCACCCTGAATAGATCTACATTGATATGTTGTCTATAAGATGTTTTTTATTATGATATACATGATATGAGATGTGTGTAAGAATAAGAAAAATAAATAAATTGATGTATAAAATATGATAGATGAGATTGATACTGATGTGATTAAGAAGTATGATGATTGATATATGACTGATAATAGACCAATGATAGATGATTGATAAGATTGATTATATTTGAGATTGGTGATTAATGAGACGATTTATGAGTGGAGACCAATGAATGATTATAGATAAGATTTATGGTATATATTAATAATGAAAGATAAGACTGATGGTTAATGAGATGGCTAATGATTACTAAGAATGATAATAAGTAAGACAATGATTGATGAGATTGATGACTAATGACTAATAAGACATGATTGATAAGACTAATTCCTTATGGGTTAAAAATAAGATTAATTAGACTGATTCATGTTTGGTTGGCCCCAGGATATATAGATATATGAAGAGACATGATATGAGATAAAAGATATATAAGGTATAAAATTTGCAAGATACAAGATATAAGATGTATAATATATGCTATATGGTATATGTTATGATTGATATGAAAGATTGATTAATAAGATTAATTGATTAATTGAATGATAAAAGAAACATGACTGATGATTAATATGTAATAAGGTTGTTCTTGTACTAACATGAACACATATTGTAAGGCTGAAGATCGCACAGTATATAACATATATGATAGGATTGGTTTAATTAATATAGAAAGAATTATTTTCTATATGAATATGATTTCATGCATAATATTTCTATTTTATGCATTGATTTTAGTTGTAGATTTTGGTGACTTACTGGGCTTTTGTGCTCACTATGTGATTTTTATAGGTTTTCAAGTAAGGGTAAGGAACCAATGGATTGAGGTTCAGTAAGTTTAGGTTTTCTTTTTTTCTTTTATTATCCCTTCACTTTGTGATCATGATATATTTTAGTGATGATTTATTTGGATTGAGTATCATGATTATTGTATATATTATTTTTTGTTTATGGATTAATCTATAAATATTTGATTAATAACATCATATTTATATTTTCTATCATTTATATTATTTGAGATGAAATTAGTAAGCTCTGATTAATGATTAAGAAGATAAAAATATCCAAATCTTTCCAATTTAAATCTTGGGGTGGCATAAATTTGGTATAAGAACCATGGTTATTAGAGGAATTGAATCATAACCAAAGCTTTATAATTGATTATGAGTGGGGTACAAATGGGGTAGTGTTTTATATATATTTTAAATATTTGTTTAACTGATCAAACAAAAAGTATTACACTGGTGAAATAGATGGATCCAAAGAAAAATGAAATTTTGACTAAACAAGATACAATAGTAGTTTTAATTACACATAAGGGAATATTAACGTTTGTTGATATGATTGTATAGTAATCAGAAATCTATTGATTCCTTTTCACCCTCCTGGTGAGGTAGAGAACCTTAACTCCTTTTCATCCTATTGGTAAGGCAGAGAACCTTAAATCACTTTCACCTTTCCTGGTGAGGCAGAGTAGCCGAGTCTTTTGACACCAAAGAGAACTTCTTCCCAAATCTTCTCTCAAGATAAACCTTAACTCTTGGAGGAACTCAAGTGCAAGTTCTCTAGAGCAAACCCCCTCTCACACTCCCTTGAAGCCCATAAGAATCTTCTCCCTTTCTTACAAACACCACCCTTTCTCTCCCAAGCCCAAGGCTCTCTCCTCAAGCTTTCTATGTAACTTTTGGTATGTGATAGATATTATTATTTTGAATATTTTAACTAGTTTATATTAAAATTTCACTAATTAATTTTGTATATATATGACATTTTATTTGAAATGAGGAGAGTAAACTGGGTGTAAAATGATTGGGAGCTAATATACTAAATCTAGATATGAGATACATAACATGCATATGATTACTATTCATTAACTATGATATTTATTTTGGTATTATAAATATATATTAATAAGCTTACTAGATAGATCTGCATGGCCTATAATGTGTATAGGATATCAATTATTATAATATACATGATATAAAATGCATGTAAGAACAAACAAAATGAATGAATTAATGTACTAGATGATATATATGAGATTAATTCTAATATGATTGAGAAGACTAATGATTAATTAGAGATAGTTGATAATGATTAATAAGGCTGATGATATATGAGACTGATGACTGATGAGATGACTAATAAATGGATATCAATGTTCGATGATAAATAAGATGAATGGTAAATAAGCCTTTTGATATATGAGACTGATGACTTGTAAGATTGATGATTAATGAGATTGATGATAGATAACCAATGAGATTAATTCCTAGTGGGTTAACCATAAGACTATGGAGACTGATTCCTATTATGTTAACCCCATGATAAATATATACATGGTACCTGAGATATGATATGAGATATAATATACAAGATATACAACATACAAATTATGTAAGATATATAATATAAGACACATGATATATGATATATGATTCAACAAATATGATTGATTTACCGATAGGATTGATTAAATGATAATAAAACTATAACTAATACAATCTGAAACCCTCTATGATACCACTTGAATTTTTAGATGGTTGTTAGACCATAATGAACTATCCCTAAGGCACACTAAAATGTAAGCAATACTATCACTTGATGCGGAAGATAGTTCACTTATCAAAAGCTACAAAGTTGGTGATGATAGTATAATCAATACAACGTAATATCCATTACAGATTTTTAATCAAGCAGTTATATCCAAATATATAATTCAGAAAAATAAAGTACAAAAAGTAAAAATTAGAATGAGCACGCCAGATTTATAGTGGTTCGATCAAATCTTGACCTACATCCACTCCCTAGAGTCATCCTCTTTAGGTATTGCACTATCACTATAGTGTCTCTTCTATAGCCCCCACAGCTAGGTGGAGAAGCCCTTATAAACTCTCTTCCACCAACCCGATGAGGCAAAGGATCATACTCCTTTCCCAGGAAGAGAACCTTGACTCCTTTTCATCCTCTTGATGAGGTAGAGAACCTTAACTCCTTCCTTGGTGAGACAGAGTAGCCGAGTCTTTTGACACCAAATAGTACTTCTTCCCAAATCTTCTCTCAAGATAAACCTTGACTCTTGGAGGAACTCCAGTGCAAGTTCTCCAAAGAAAACCCCCTCTCACACTCCCTTGAAAGGCCATAAGAATCTTCTCCCTCTCTTACAAACACCACCCTTTCTATCCCAAGCCCAAGGCTCTCTCCTCAAGTTTTCTATGTAACTTTTGGTATGTGATAGATATTATTATTTAGAATATTTTAACTAGTTTATATTAAAATTTCACTAATTAATTTTGTATATGTGACATTTTATTTGAAATGAGGAGAGTAAACTGGGTGTAAAATGATTGGGAGCTAATATACTAAGTATAGATATGAGATACATAACATGCATATGGTTACTATTCAATAACTATGATATGTATTTTAGTATTATACATGCATATTAATAATTATACTTGATAGATCTGCATGGCATATAATGTGTATAAGAAGTCAATTATTATAATATACATGATATAAAATGCATGTAAGAACAAACAAAATGAATGAATTAATGTGCTAGATGATACATATGAGATTAATTCTAATATGATTGAGAAGACTAATGACTAATGAGAGATAGATGATAAATGATTAATAAGGCTAATGATATATGAGATTGATGACTGATGAGATGACTAATAAATGGAGATCAATGTTCGATGATAAATAAGATGGATGGTAAATAAGCCTTTTGATATATGAGACTAATTACTTGTAAGATTGATGAATAATGAGATTGATGATAGATAACCAATGAGATCAATTTCTGGTCGGTTAACCATAAGACTATGGAGACAGATTCCTATTATGTTAACCCCATGATAAATATATACATGGTACAAGAGATATGATATGAGATATAATATACAAGATTATGTAAGATATTTAATATAAGACACATGATATATGATATATGATTCAACTAATATGCTTGATTGACTAATATGATTGATTAAATTATAATAAAAATATAACTAATATAATCTAAAACCCTCTATGATACCACTTGAATTTTTAGATAGTTGTTAGACCTTAATGAACTATCCCTAAGGCACACTAAAATGTAAGCAATACTATCACTTAAATACGGAAGATAGTTTACTTATCAAAAGCTATAAAGATGGTGATGATATTATAATCAATACAACTTAATATCCATTACAGATTTTCAGCCAAGCAGTTATATCCAAATATATAATGTAGAAAATAAAGTACATAAAGTAAAAATTAGAATGAACATGCTAGATTTATAGTGGTTCGATCAAATATTGACCTACGTCCACCCCCCGGAGTCCTCCTCTCTAGGTATTGCACTATCACTATAATGTCTCTCCTTTAGCCCCCACAGCTAGGCGGAGAAGCCCTTATAAACTCTCTTCCACCAACCAGATGCGGCAAAGGATCGTACTCCTTTCACAGGTAGAGAACCTTGACTCCTTTTCACCCTCCTGGTGAGGCAGAGAACCTTAACTCCTTTTAGCCCTATTGGTAAGGCAGAGAACCTTGAATTACTTTCACCTTCCCTGGTGAGGCAGAGTAGCTGAGTCTTTTGACACCAAAGAGGACTTCTTCCCAAATCTTCTCTCAAGATAAAGCTTGACTCTTGGAAGAACTCAAGTGCAAGGTCTCTAGAGCAAACCCCCTCTCACACTCCCTTGAAGCCCATAAGAATCTTCTCCCTCTCTTACAAACACCACCCTCTCTCTCCCAAGCCCAAGGCTCTCTCCTCAAGCTTTCTACAAAAGAAATCAACTCAATGAATACCAAAAAGACAACTATAAAGCCTTATGAGAAAGCTTAAGTAGAGGCCTTAAAGAAATCCTAAAAATTTAATTAATTTGTCAAATATCATATAATATGATTGCATGAACGTCCAGTATGATGGAAAAAATTTGACTTATTAGTACTGTATGATCATCAGTACAAATGACCGGTCGTACTATTTGAACAGTTCAATTTTGTCTATTAGTGTTGTACGATCATCAGTATGAATAACCAATTATATAGTATGATTAGTTCAACCAAAATATAGTTCATGAAGGATGAATTTGGGATCACCAAATATCATCTCTATTAATCATACAGTACAATCTAATTCATACAGTATAATCAAAATATTAAATTTATGTAGATTCGATTGACTAATCACAATATTAAATAAGGCAATAATTTAAAAATCATACAATATGATCCAATTCTTATAGCACTAATAGAGAAAATTATGAATTCAAAATTTTACCTAATTTAATGAACTATGGGGTTTCTAATTATAATAGATTGTCCAGTACAATGTGCATGTTCATCCCACTGTATGATTAGTGATATTTCAAAATTATTTTTCTAGATGAATAAATATTTTAATTAATTCCTATAATAAAATATCATCTAGTACAATACTAATCGTACTATATAATATACATATATATAAATTAAAATATTCAAAATTCCTTTTTGGTACCCCTATATGTGTGTGTACAGTCACTAGGCTAGTATACCCTTATAGAACTTGACTCAATAAATTCAAAATAAATAAATGTCACTTTAAACATAACTTAATCTACCCAATTTTGAGCTCTAAATCTTTAAATAATGGTGCATCTTGTACCTGAAATATTAGTTAAAATACAAATAAATATGGACTACAAATACTAAGAGAAAAAAAAGGTAATCAATAATATTTGTTATCATCAAAATAATAAACTGGGGTGCGCAAGTTATAATCTCTCCCTTTTTTATGATGGAAAATATTATTGGTTGAATTCTAAATTAAAAAATATTTTCTCCCAATCTCCCCCTTACTAAAATAATTATATTAAAAAATAGGTAAAACATTTTTTTGAAGACAAATAAAATTTTAAAACTAAATGAAAGAAAAATTAAAAACTAAAACACAATACAACCAATCACATTACATTCTCCCCCTTTAATATTATAAAAAAAAGAGATAAATCAACACCTAAAATTAAAATTCATGTAGAAGAAAATAACAACATATATAAAGAAACTAAAATATAAAATTATGCTTAAAACATAATAAAAATTAAATACACAAAACACAAAGAAAATAGAATAATAAACCTCAATATTCTTATACATGATCGAAATTAATATTTGAATCTTTAATTATTCAACATAAGTTTGTTACCTCCTCTTCTCGCTCCTGTTTTGATGATTTAGATGCTTGGTCTGCTTAGGAGATTTTCCTTCTTGTTATCATTTGCCTATATTTCATTTTTCTTATTTTCGCCCTTTTTCTTTATAGGATAAGTTTTTAAATTTGGGCATTCATATTTCACATGTCTTAGTTTTCTACCCCTAAAGTAAATAATGTTAGAAGAAAACTTAACATCTTTACATATTTTACCTTTGCTCCACTTTTATTGATGATTATACTTGTGCTTCAGTAGTCTTTCAGATTTGCTTGTTATGAATGATATATCCTTACTCTTATCTTCTACTAAGACACATTCATTCATGTCTTTGACTTTTAGCATTATAGTCTTTTCATCACATACATCCAAAAGTCTTTGACTCACACTTTGCTCGTAGGCAATGAGTGAGCCGATTAGATTGTCAATAGAATAAGTATTTGAATCTTTCAATTCACATATAGCCATGACTTTGGCATCAAATTTATCAAGTAGACAACATAAAATTTTATTAAACTTTTCAAAGTTTGAAAGTTCTATACCTAATGCATATAAAGAATTCACTATCTAAGTAAATCTAGTATACATGTCTGAGATAGCCTCATAAGGTTTCATGCTGAAAAGTTAATAGTAATGCAGTAATAAATTTAACCTAGACTCTTTGACTTCACTAGTACCTTCATATATAATGCATAGTCTATATCAAATATCTTTGTCAATTGTATAAGTCAAAACTCTCATATAATCCTCAAAAATTAAAGCACAGAAAAAGTAATTCAAAGATTTAAATTGAATTGAGCATAAATTTGTTCCTCTCTTCTCTATTCAGAATAAGGAATGTTTATTTTAACTCCTTTAATAATTTATGACGGTACAGAATAACCAATTTAAATCATATGCTACATTCAAAAATTTATTGATTGCAAGAAATTAGATGTAAAGTTTTTTTTAAAAATTAAATAAAATATTTTAAAATAAAGGAGAAAGTGATATTCAATAACTCTCCATAGTATTTTGATTGTCAAAGTGCGTCATTGATCTTTTTGAAACCTGGTTTGATACAACTTTTAAGTTTGAGATGGTTATTGGACCTTAATGAACTATCCCTAAAGCACACTAAGATCTTAGCAATACTATCACTTGAGGCTGAAGCTAGTACACTTATCAAAAGTTATAAAGATGATGATGATAGGATAATCATTACAACATAATATAAATTATAGATTTTTAACCAAGCAGTTATATCCAAAAGTATAGCATGAAAAAATAAAGTGCATAAAATAAAAATTAGAATGAGTGCACCATATTTATAGTGGTTCGATCAAACCATAACCTACGTCCACCCCCTGGAGTCCTCATCTCCAGGTATTGCACTATCACTATAGTGTCTCTCCTTTAGCCCCCACAACTAAGTGGAGAAGTCCTTACAAACTCTCTTCCATCAACCCGGTGTGGTAGAGAACCACTCCTTTCCCAAATAAAGAACCATGACTCATTTTTACCCTCCTGGTGAGGCAGAGAACCTTGACTTCTTTTCACTGTCATGGTGAGGTAGAGAACCTTGAATCAATTTCACCTTCCCTAGTACAGTGGAGTAGCCTGGTCTTTTGACATCAAAGTGGTCTTCTTCTCAAAGTTTCACTCAAGGTAAACCTTTACTCTTAGAGGAACTCAGGTGCAAGTTCATCAGAGCAACTGTGTGAACCCCCCCCCCCCCCACACTCCCATGGAGCCCATAAGGATCTTCTCCCTCTCTTACAGAATTCACCCTTTCTCTCTCTAGCTTAAAGCTCTATCTTCAAGCTTTCTCCAAAAGAAATCAACTAAATGAATACAAAAAAGACTACAACAAAGTCTTATGAGAAATCTTAAGCAGAGGGTTTAAAAAAACTCGAAAAATTCAATTTAACTGTCAAAGATCATACAATATGATCGCAGAATCATCCAATATGATGTGCAAAATTTGAGATGTTAGTACTATATGATCATCAATACGAATGACCCTTCATACAATACGAATAGTTCAATTTTTCCTATTAGTGCTATATGATCATCACTACAAATTACTAATTATACAATACGATTAGTTCAACTGAAATGCAGTTTGTCCATGATGAATCATGGGACAACCAAATATCATCTATGTTGATCATACAACACATTCCAGTTTGTACAGTAAGATAAAAATATGAAACTTAAGCATATTTGATTGGCCAATTAAAGGAATAAATTAGGTAATAATCTAAATATCATACAATATGATCCAGATCATATAGTATAAATAGAGAAAATTTAAAATTCAATTTTTTGTTTAATTTAATAAATAATGGGGTTTCTAATTATAATATATCGTCCAGTGTAATGTGTTGCTCATACTATATGATTAGTGATATTTCAAAAGTATTTTTCTAAATAAATACAATATTTTAATTAATTCGTGTAAAAATAAATCGTCCAATACAATACTGATCATACTATACTATGTAAATAAAAATTAAAATAATCAAAATTCTTTTTTACTCCCCCTATATATGTGCACGGTCACCAGGTTAGCATACACCCTTACATGACTTAACTCATTAAAATCAAAATAAATAAATGAATAATACATATACTTTCAACATAACTTATTCTGCTCAATCTTGAGCCCTGAATCTTTAAATAACAGTGCATGTTGTATCTAAAATGATTGTTAAAACACAAACAAATATGTACTACAAATACTAGGAGAAATAAAGAAGTAATCAATAATATTTGTTATCATCAAAATAATAAACTCGGGAGCCCGATTTGCAACAAGATCAAGTTTTTTTAGTTTAAATAAGGTTCTACCAATTATACTCTATGTTTGTTTATAGTATACGAACATCATCGTATAATATGTAATCATCTTAGATTTTGTCACTTGATATCAGGTCTAAATTAAGTAAATTGTTAAATTGATAATAAAAAGTTATACAATATAATTAATATTATTTTAACATTTTAACTATTCTTTTAAAAGAGGAAAGAATGACTATTTAAATTTAAAATATGAGATCATGCAGGATGATCTAAGTTGTATAATAAGATTTGTATTTCAATTTTCAATTTTAATTTCATTAATCAATATCACTTGATTTCTTTTATTTTTTTTTTAAATATTCATAATATGTTGAGAAGTATGATATATACTGTATAATATGATTTGGCATAAATCAAGTGCTTTTAATTAACAACATATATATATATATATATATATATATATATATATTTAATATACTCTCCACTCTAGTGTGTGTGTGGATAATTATTTATCCAATATAATCCTACACTCAAAGAAGACTCTAGAATAAAAAAATTACAAATTTTAACACACATTTTATATTCTAAGTTCTTAGTCTTTAATGGTCTTCACGTTCGCAATTATTGTGCTCAATCAGCTCCTCTTTCTAATATTGTATTATGTACAATAGTTGTTTATTTTAACCTAAATTATTAGTCCTAAAATATGCACATTTGAATAAAAGTTATATTGACATAACCAATAATAATTTTGTTCATCAAAATCCTAGTATACAAACAAAGCTCATGGGATGGATTAGACTAAGTCTTCTAATAAATGAGACCTAGTATAGTGGGGTTTTTGGTGGCATGAGTTTTATTTATGTATTTATTGGCCTTTCTCTAGAGGAACTTGACTATAAATAT
The DNA here is from genome assembly GCF_001605985.2 of Dendrobium catenatum. Classification (NCBI taxonomy): domain Eukaryota; kingdom Viridiplantae; phylum Streptophyta; class Magnoliopsida; order Asparagales; family Orchidaceae; genus Dendrobium; species Dendrobium catenatum. The sequence continues at coordinate 553,027 of NW_021320019.1, read as the reverse complement.
CATGGTTTAGGATTTTGGGTTTAGGATCTTGACTATAAATATCATAGTTTAGGGTTTAGTGGGTTTATGATCTTGCTCTCTCTCTAATAAATTTGCCTCTCCACTTCTCAAAGAGATGATGAGATTTCAAAATTTACACAAGCATTTATGTGTCACTTATCTTGAGACTTTAACTTTTTTATTTTTTTTTTATTTTTCTTAAGATGAAAAATCCATTCTATATTAAACTCAATTGGTTTAACATATAGTCATTAAGCCACCACCATAGGACAAACTTAAAGTCAATAAGTTTTATAATCCACAATTCAATCCCCCTACGTAAGATAACCTAATATTATCAAGGAAGAATTCAACCAAGTTTTAGCCAAATGAATTTCTTTTAAGTGAACTAAACTCAAACATAAAGCTCATGCTTAACCTAGCATTCTTTTCTTGAGAACCAAAAAATACATTACAGTTTCTGCCACCTCATAATTTAGTCACATTAGTAACATGTGATTAATGGTTGATGATAGTTGTTGAGTCAAAATTTTGATATACACCATGATTTCATACTAAAGAATCTTAAAATTTATCTTCATCATAATTGATTCATGGTATTCCCCTTCTAGAGTGGGCATAAGATTCATCCTTGGATAACTAAATTGTCCATTCCACACCTTTAAGTCAATTGGTTATGTCTTACAACCTCTAAGCACGCCAAAAAATTGATGCTTTCTATTTGTAAGATAATTTTAGTATGAATAGGTTAAAGAAAGTCATTGAACCTTCATAGGTTATCTTCTTACGACCATGAACCATTGTTAACCTTGCTTTACATCTAAAACCTTTTCCATTAAGACTGAGTTCCAAAGTTCATCATGAGATAATGTCCCCTTTGGCATGCTACTACTAAGATTTTCTCATTATATCTAAGGGGAGGCCATAGCTACTAAGAACCCTCAATGAAACTTATGGTTATAAAATCCCGTAGTTTTGACATTTTGGTTTCATTATGTCAACTTGAGGTGAGGGAATCATAAAATGTTAATCCGATTGACCATCCATTTCTCTTAATACCTTATGACTAACCTCATGTCAAATTTGATGACATTAATCAAAGGTAGTTTTTGCATCTAATGTGATGTAATCAGTTATGGGGGATTCTACTTGTAGGTATTTCTAACCCTCTAAATTAAAATAAACTCATATTGACTAACTAGAAGAGCCCTTAAACTTTATCCTCATTATTCCTTTGAAAACCCCACAATGCTTCTCCAAAAACCCCAAAATAAGTGAAATGAAATTATTGCTTGTATAGATATTGGAGTAAATAAAATGGTGAATGGTAATTATATTGTCTTATGTAGTGTTTTAAGTTATTGTAATATATTTGTAAAGCATCACATGCATGTATATCACATAAGAAAAGAAGGGTTGAGTCAACTTTATTGTTGGATCTTGTTTTATAAAATATTACGTCAAATGTCAAATTTCTAAATAAGCAAAATACAAGAATGATTTCATGACATGGAATTGCATTGAATCATGGTATGTTATATATAAATATTCTTGGTAAAATATAATAATAATACTAACACTTAAGAAAGAACAACAACTTTGCTCAAAATCCACAAAACCAATGTCATCTCAAACGCGAAGAGAGTGTGAAGCAAACCCCTATCCAGAGCAAAACCAAATATTGTGATCCCGCCACCATTATGCTGCAAATATGTCACTGAAATATTTCAAATTAGTTGTTAAAACTTATACACATTCCATATCCTAAATACATTAAATAATTGATAAGAAATATAATATCAATATCATCATCATTAACCTTTAGATCTATAATAAAATATCTTATGAAAAATACTGAGAATTAACTTCATAAAGTGAACCTATCCAATGTATATAACTAACTCTATTTGTCTTTGTAAGCATGAAATAAGCATTTGTTAATCATGCGCTAATCACATGTATTGTCTTATGATCATCATAATTAATCATAATCATTAGTCCTATCTTAAATAATTTGAGTCATGTTCTCCATATCCAATTCCTCATTCTTTCCTCTTTAATATATCTCACAACACTTTTTTCTTCTACCAAATTAGCAAACCTTATTGGACATCTGTGTATTTTTAATTTCTTTCACATACATTTTTAATATCTATTGATACATAATTTAGTAAATCAGCAAAGCCATCTTAAATCATGAATTATATATAATATTATGTTAATATGATTAGATCTACTTGTGTGGAATATTGGGAAGAGTTCAGTTTGCCATTCAAGAGATGTTAGTTCAAATCCTAAAAAATTATTTTTACAATTATTTTTTTATTGATCCAAATTTTAGTTATAAATAAATATAAATTTTAAATACTTCTATTATTATTATTATTATTATTCTGTAAACTTACTATTATTATTGTTATTAGCTTACTAATATTAACGATTAGTGTCTTACAAATATTACTTTTTGTATTATTATTATTAATGTTAGGGAGAAAGAGAGAAAGAGAGAGAGAGAGAGAGAGAGAGAGAGAGAGAGAGAGAGAGAGAGGAAGGAGAGTTACATTAATTTATTATTATCATAAATTTTTTTGGAATACCAATAATAACCATAAGCCATAACACAAGCCGCAATTTGGCATTTTCATTAAGCGCTTTTTATTCTTTTTGTTTTTTTAATAATGTTTTATCTGATAATTTAATTATAATATCATTTCCATTTTTAAATTTAGAGTTTAAATATTAAGATATTTTAAATATTAAGATATTATATAAATAAATATGAAATTTTAGAGATATAAATAAAAATATATATATACCTAAAGCTTGTCGGGACTCGAAACTGGAACGTGTTTGTGAAATTAGAGGTTGGAAGGAATTTTTTGACTCGCAATCTTCACCGTCTGATTCATCATGATTGACGATTGTTTCCAATTTGGTGGTGGATGAAGAGGACATGATCATATGCCATCGGCTTGCGATTGAGACCACTCTCTGTGCTCTGTGGGTGATTCTTGCCGCTCCAAATAAACACATCAAAAAACCGCTCAGCTGAACAACCGAGCATACCTGATATTTAAAAAAATAATAAGAAATAAAAAAATGAGGCTTTTAAGTATGATTAATGGATGTGTTCATTTTCTTATATTAAAAATTATTTATTTGGGATGGCCGTTTTATAATATTAGTTGTGAAATTGATATGTAAAAAATGACTTCGCTATTATGATTGTATAAAACAGTTTTTCACTATAAAATTAATTTATGAAAAATACTGAAAAAACAGTAAGAACGTATTAGTCAAATAAAATTATAATTGTCATCTAAAATATAAAATAACTAAGAAGTTGTTCTAAACAAACTCTTAATATGACAATTATGATAGAAAAATAATTGATATAATATGACAATATATTAATAAAATATGTCATATATTAATAATAATCATAATTATATTAATAAAAGTATTAATACTCTAATAAAAAAAATTTACAACTATGTAAATATCACTAGATTCTCATCCGTTAATATATATAGCACTCAAAATTCAATATTTGCTTATATGATATTCTAATATAAAATTCACATAAAAATACCTCAAATTTTAACTTATTTATGTGAAAATACTTTTTCATGCATATATTTTGAAGTGATTTACATATGTAGCACTAAAAACATTAGCATTTGCATATTTAACATCTAAATTTTATTATTTGCATACATAGAACTCAAAAGCTTTAAAATCCTAATTATGGAGTCCTCAATCATGTTGCCCTTTGTCGATGTCGGTCTCGCTTGTAAGCCTTCACCCTCGCACTCCCTCTCTCATTTCATCTCTCACTATCCGACATGAGATCTTGCAGATGAGAACATCAACGAGCCCATTTATTGTAAGATCCGACGTAGCTCACAAGTGAGGGCATCAACTGGTCCCAATAGTGTATTCAGTAAGCTCATAAGCAAGAGCATTACAAGTCATGTGTGTGTTCTACGAGATCCAATAAAGAAGTGTAGGATAACATAAGTAGTAAAATTTAAATGTTAAATAAATAAATCTTAATATTTTATTTGCTATCTATATATATATCCCCCATCTACTTGGAAACTAAAATATTATAAAAATATATATTAAAAATAAAAATATTATATAAATAAATAGACAAAAAATGGTATTTATGTAAATCCTCTAAAACTTTTTATTTCATAACATAACATTTTGCTCATATTAGTATTGATTAATTTAAAAAATAGAACGTTAGTCATAACTTATAATATATGAACGGTAAGTAGAAGGATGGTCTTTATTATTACCACGAGATCACCTGAATTGCAGAAATTCCTGTCACCTTTGGTAGCGAATACTATCACCAAAGCTCCCAACTGACTGACCGTAATAGTCACCACACACCCAATTATGAATATCCTATACCTATGACTCATAGCCTTCAACAGCCTCCTTATCCTCAAATGCTCTCTAAACATCACCGCCTCCGCCTCAACCTCAGCCACCGCCCCACTTCCCTGTTCAAACATCTTATAAAACTCCTCAAACCTCAGAATTTGAAGCTCGCACGTCATTCTAAAGAAAACGCAGACGAGCAGGAAAACCCCGGTCCGATAAACCCAGGAAGCCAGTGCGGCGGCCAGTGCCGCAGCCTTCCACGGCTGCGCGGCAGCCGGAGAGGCGAAGAGGAATGTTTTGTGGGCGAGTTGGACGGCGAAGGAGGGGAGGAGAATAGCAGCGAGGTGACGGAAGGCGCGGTCGATTTCGCGGGTGTAGGCGCGGCGGACAGCGGGGGAGTCATGGCGGAGGCCATTGAGGAGGAGGTGTTGGAAGGAGGAGGAGAGGGTGAAGAAGGAGATGATGGCGAGGATGGATTCGGGGAGTTCGGAGAGGAGGGAGGAGGCGGCGGTGTGGAGAAGGTGGGAGTAGGAGATGGGGATTATGACGGTGAGGGTGAGGAAAGTGAGGTAGGAGATGGTGCGGGAGAGGGAGGAGGAGTGGTCGAGCGCGCAGTATTTGAGGCTGGAGTGGAAGCGGAGGAGGAATTGTTCGTCGGAGTTGGTGGTGGCGGTGGAGAGTAGGGGACGCGTGGGGTTTTGGGAGTCCATTTTTTGGAATGGGAGCTTGAGTTGTGTATTTTTGTATTAATTATTTGTATTGTTGGGGTAAGAGTATATGGAGGAGTTAGTTATATGAGAGGTTGATGGTCACGGTTTTAATTAATATGTTTGCAGTGGCTTTTAAAAGGCAGAGGCTACAATTCGGCCACTCGACGTTTTCAAATCCTTTTATTTATTTATTATTCTTTTCATTTCAAGTTGTTGAATGAATCGCTGGTATGAATTTATAGCTTATTATTATTATTATTATATAACAATTAAATTTTTTAGTTAAAAGTGGTTACATTCTTCAAAGTCTTCTATGAACATATACATAGAATCAGGGCCGACTAGTGTTTCATTTTAGGGGGAGTGAAATTTCAATATTAAAAGATTAATATTTAAAAAAAATTAAAATGTGGACATAATTCAGAGCAAAATTTTATATTTCATTATGATAGGTAAATTAAAAATCATTACAATCTTATTAATCTTTTTTGCATTTTTTTAATAATATTTTATTACATCTTCATATGGAATCTAATCAAACACATATTTTTTTAATATAAGGCACAAAATAGTCATTGAGTGAATCATCACTCATCCCATTACTCAATCGATGTTTGATAATTTTTTATTGTAGAAAAGGATCTTCATTTTAGCAGTAACAACTAGCAAAGTTAATGCTAAGTAATAAATATGCAAACCAGGGGATACACACCATCCTTCTTGACCTTAACAATTTACTTTGTAAGATCAA
>NW_021320019.1:483651-546732 GCF_001605985.2 Dendrobium catenatum | reverse complement strand
AAGTGAGAAGTATGAGTTACCAATATCTTTCATTATATATGTCAAAGTTTGAGCTGATGCAGCAAAACATATTTCTTTCTGGACTTTTGGTGAAGTTAACTTCAGATTTGAGCTAGCATATTGAGATGCAACTATCTTAATTTGTTTCTACAAAAGAACAACTACCAAAGAAAAATAACCGTCAATCCTAAATCCTAAAATGAAATATAAATATTATGTTTCAATCAAAATAACCTCCATATCTATTATAAGTAAAAGTAAAATGAAAGGTTGTTGACCTGAAAACCACACCTTGCCCATACAGTTATGCAAACGACGTTTCAATTGTTTCTTAACAAAAGGTGCATTAAGTTGGAATTAGGTATGTTACCAACCATAAGCAATACAACCTAAACTTGCCAAATGTAATAATTTCTTGTATCAACTTCCTCTAGATTAATCTAATGTTTTTTTTAAATTCATCTACCGTAAAAATTAAATATAATTAGTTTTGAATTTGTTAGCCATTAATCTTAACATTCAAAGAAAGAAGATCAACGCATAAAAACTTCTACATATTGCAAAAATGAAAGAAGATCAACGCATAACAAACAATGCTATTTCTATTAAAAAAAATTAGGCTATCTCATATTCTCATTCCAAAAATGAAAGAAGATCAACTCATATTAGATGTTTTTTTCTCTTTTCTTTCCTTCTTATTGTTCATTTCGGTATGAAAATAGATATAGCAATTAGCAAAAAAATTTAAAAGCCACCATGAATCCATGAAAATGTGAAATACCACAAAACACACATCATTTGGGTATGAAAATCCATCAAAATAACAAAAAATCAAACAAAAAATAACAAACAGAACAATCAAAACTAACCTAGATCTCACTGAAGGGAAGTCTGAAGCCCTTGCGATTTGCGAATCTGCGATTCACGAAGCCGGTCAAGCCACGAAGCCACGAAGGAAGAGTATCCTGCCGACAAGGAATGAACGAAGCATGCGATTCACGAAGCCAGACGCGAACGGCGAATAACCGACCTTCAACACACGCGAAAAACCGAGCGGAGAGAAGCCCTGGCAGGCGACGGGCGTGACCGCGTGACTGAGCGGGGTTTTTTGTTCGTGGAATCGGCGGGTTAGGGCAAAGGGGGGGCAAAATAGCAAATTTATGGGGTCAAGTTACTAAATTACCCTCCTCTAATAAAAATTTTTTTTTTTTAAGGGGGGGCAATTACCCCCCCTAAGGCATGAACAGTTCCGCCCCTGTTCATATGGAATCTAATGAAACACATATTTTTTTAATATAAGGCACAAAATAGTCATTGAGTGAATCATCACTCATCCCATTACTTAATCGATGTTTGATAATTTTTATTGTAGAAGAGGATCTTCATTTTAGCAGTAACAACTAGCAAAGTTAATGCTAAGTAATAAATATGTAAACCAGGGGATACACACCATCCTTCTTGACCTTAATAATTTACTTTGTAAGATCAACAATGCTGTTTATAGAGGAGAACTCTTCATTAGTTTGTACAAACTTTTAAGAGCCATATTAATAAACTAATATTAAAAAATAAATAAAATGAGGACATAATTCTGAGCAAAATTTTGTATTTCATTGTGATAAGTAAATTAAAAAACATTACAATCTTATTAATCTATTTTGCATTTTTTGATAATATTGGATTGCATCTTCATTCGGAATCAAATAAAACACATCTTTTTCAATATAATGCACAAAATAGTCATTGAGTCAATCATCACTCATCCTACTATGCAATCGATGTTTGATAATTTTCATTGAAGAAAATGCTTTCAATTGTAGCAATAGCAACTAGAAAACTTAATGCTAAAGTAATAAGTCTATAAACCATAAGATACATACCATCCTTCTTGACCTTAACAATTTGTTTTGCAAGATCAGCATCGTTGCTTATAGAGGAGAACTCTTCACTAGTTTACACATCAATAATATAAATTGATAATTGACTTTTAAGAGTCATAACCTCAATTATTGAAAAATCACTTGGATCCCTCTACCAGATGTATCAATTTTCTCTCATCATAAGCACGAAAGAATAACTTAGGTTTAAGCATGACACACAAAGAAGTAACTCAGTATTAGATTGAAAAAAGTGTTTACTTAGCTCTTGAAGTTGTCAGTTGATTACTATATAAAATAACTCAACACAATAATGATGTAGATTTATTATTTCTTCAACCCTTTACATTGATCTACAATAAGTTTTGTATGTAACATTTATGTTTGGAACAACAACTTCAAAAACACCACAAAAATATGACACTTCATCCAGTAAAGCATTCTATCCATTCTCCCTTAGTATTTATAGTCATTATTTAGATATTTGCACCAATTTCATCACATTTTTAATATATGTATCTTTTATTTGCGATGATTGTGATAACTAATTCGTAATATCCAAGATATTAATTATAAATTCATTGTGAAAACAAAATCAAAAGACTCCATTATATCAATCAAAATATATACTTAAACTAATTGTTGATAATGTACCCTTCTTCCTTAACAATCTCTAGCATTTCGATTACAGGATCATACATACCCATGAGACTAATTAAAGAATGAAAATATGAACTACATCATCACTAGATTTTTATAAATTGATCTCTTACGTTAAACCTTGATCGCTTATGAGATTGTCATTTTTAAGATGCAAATGAATTTTATCATGCTGATAACTTTAAGATCATCTAATTTCTTTCACAAAGCACCAATAGTATTTATAATTCTAAAAGTTAACTCAAAAAGATGTTTTACTTGCCAATAATTTTTTGCTACTGCTACTTAGAATAATTATAGTTGATGAATGAAATAGTGAATATAAAATACTTTAGGATTATCATTTAGAATTAGTACCTTTAAACCATGGAATTCCCCTTGCATATTGGATCTCCCATCAAAATCTTGACAGCATATCCTCTATATACTCAATTAGTATTTGGTGAGTATGCCTTTAATGCTTGCCTTCAATTTAATTACATTAGTGGATGTGACGTATTTGATACCTATAAATCTTTTAAAGACTTGTCCTAACTTATCAACATATCTCACCACTATAGCTAGTGGTTCATTCATAGAAACATCAACAGATTCATCTACTATAATTAAGAAATATGCGTCATCAATATCTTCCATGATAGATATTAAGGTTTCAATAGCTGCAACACAATATATTCCTTTTTGGACCTTTAGTGAAGTTAACTTTAGATTTGAGCTTGTATATGTAGTTTGTGGGAATAGATGGCTTCTCGATTGATGGGGTCCCTTCAATAGATATCCTATCTAAATCTTATCTCTATTATTTACATCATAACTTCAAATTGGAAGATGGAGTCCATGATATGCTGGGAGATTTATTGGATTCAAAATTAAAATTTTGGAATGATTTAGAAGAATAAATATACAAGATACCCCTTGAACAAAGAGTTTTTATTAGAGGAAATTTAAATTGGCATGTTGGTAAAGAGATAGATGATTTTAAAAGCATGCATGGTGGCCATGAGTTTGGTATAACAACTGAAGGTGGTAAGACCATATTAGATTTTCTTTAGCTTATAATATTATAATCGTGAATACCTTATTTCAGAAAAGAGATGATCATCTTATCACTTATAAAAGTAGATATAGTAAAATATAGATTGGTTATTTTCTTATAAGAAAATTAGACCATTTAGATTATAAAGATTATAAAGTTATTTCGAGTGAAAATTTATGTATGCAACATCGATTATTAGTTTTGAACTTTAAGATAAAAGAATAAAAAATAACAAAATAAAGTAAAATAATTTTTTAGGATTAGATGAAGACATTTAAAGAATATTAATAAAAATATTTTCTAGAGTAAGATTTTAGATCTTAAGATTTTATCTGTGCATGAAGATGTTAATGTTTTGTGAGAAAAAATAACTAGTAATATTAAAATTATTACAAAAGTTGTGTTTGGAGTTTAGAAGGAAAAATCTCCTAATAGTAAAAATAGTTGGTGGTAGAATCCAAATGTGCAAGAAAAGATAAAAAATAAGAATATTTATTACAAAAATTTGTTTAGATGTAAAAATTCTGATAATTGGGAAAGCTATAAAGAGGCTTGTAAGAAATCTAAGAAAGCTATTTGTGATGCAAAGAGCTTAACTTTTAATGATTTATAAAATAGATTAGAAACTAAAGAGGGAGACATATATATGTATAAGTTAGCCAAACAAAGAGATAGGAGTAGTAAGGATTTAGTTCATGTGAAGTGTATTAAGGATGAAAATTAAATAGTACTTTTCTTAAAAGATGATATTCGATAAAGGTGGATGAGATATTTTGCTAAATTTTTTAATAAAGAATGTGAAGATACGAATGAATTTAGTGACTTTAGCACCCTAAATGAAAATATATATTTTTTTTATCTGTGTATCAATAAAATCAAAGTTAGAGAGGCTTTAAAGAAAATGAAGTGTGGAAAAGCTGTTGGACCTGATGATATTCCACTAGAGATGTGGAAATACTTAGGAGATGAGGAATTTCTTGGCTTAATAAAAATTTTAATACTATTTTGAAGACTAAAAAGATGACAGATGAGTGGAGAATGAGTGTATTAATTTCTTTTTTTAAGAATATAGGAGATGCAGATAAGTGTGCAAATTATAGAGGAATTAAGTTAATGTGTCATACTTTAAAACTATGGGAGTGAGTTATGGAGCATAGGTTGTGGCATAATAATAATGTTTCTTAAAATCAATTTGGATTCAAGCTGGGTAGGTCTACTATGGAAGCCATACATTTATTGAGAGGTTTGATGGAGAAATACAGAGAAAATAAGGAGGATTTACATATGATATTTATTGATTTAGAGAAAGAAAATGATAAAGTTCCAAGAGAAATGCTATAAAGAGTTCTTGAAAATAAAGGAGTTAATAAAGCTTATATTCAAATTATTAAAGATATATATGCATTAGTTATTATTACTAGTGTTCAAACACAAGGTGGTTTGACCAAGTATTTTCTTATTTCGGTTGGATTACATCAAGGATCAACCTTAAGCCCATATCTTTTTATTTTAGTCAGGGATGTTCTCACTAGACATTAGCAAGAGAATGTACCTTTGTGTATGATTTTTGTTGTTGATATTATTCTTGTCGATAACACTAGAGAGATACTTGAAGGTAAACTTTAATTATGGAGGTCAACCTTAGAGTCTGAAGCGTTTCTATTGAGTAGATCTAAAACTAAATATATTGAGTGTAATTTTAGTAGCTATAGACCTAGTGAGGGGATTACGACTTTGGGCGATCAAGTCATTAATAAGAGCACACATTTAGATATATTGGATCTATTTTTTTTAGGGATGGTGAAGTAGATGTGGATATTATCAGCAGAATTCAAGTTGGATGGTTGAAGTGGAGGAATGCATCAAGCTTGTTCTGCGATAGAAAAGTCCCCCTCAAACTTAAGGGAAAATTATATAAGATGGTGGTGAGACCTATAATGCTTTATGGTGGTGAATATTGGCCATTAAAAGAGAAGTATAATACTAAGTTAAGTGTGGTAGAGTTGAGGATTCTTAAGTGGATGACTAGCTTTACCCTTAGAGTGAGGATATTAAATGAGCATATACATGAAAGGATGGAGTAGCTCCAGTGAAAGATAAGATTAGACAGTCTCCTTAGATGATTTGGTCACATTAAATGGAGGCCTTCCGATGACCCATTTATAAATGTTAGCTTTGACTTATGTTAAGAAAGGTAGAGGTAGACCTAAAAAGATTAGCAGTCTCCTTTATAACACTTGTTGAAGTGTTAGCTTTGACTTATGTTAAGAAATGTAGAGGTAGACCTAAAAAGGCTTCGTTAAAAAATATTAGAAATGATCTTTCTTTATTAGATTTAAATGAGAAATTGACTTTTAACAAGCACAATGATGAAAAAGGATTCATGTAACCGACCCCACGTAGTGGGACAAAGGTTTGATGTTATTATTATTGTTATTGTTGTTGTCATTCCTCTTTAAATAATGCACTCTTTATTTAACCAAGGAAGGGAACCCATCTAGCTAAAAAATAACATCAAAATCATTTCATTGTTACAATGACCAATGTATGTTATGTGAAAAGTTAATAATAAATAGCAGATCAAACACAATGTCCAAACAAATTAAGTGTTAATAATCAACTCAAACTTGAAAACAAAGAGTGGTATTTATCTACAAAAAATGATCGTTACACACTACTTGATAGCAAAGATTCAAAACTAATGAATGAAAAATAAATATTAAAATGAACATATATGTCCCAATAAGATAATAAGTTCACTTAATGTAAAACCAAAAGCATATAACTTTATAATACTTGAAACCGCAAGTTTGAAGTTCTTTGGTTAAAATAAAAAAAGGGTCATGTTTTCATTGTTTGTTGTCTTTATTCATACCATTTATTATATTCAAATTATCACAAAATTTTCACCAAGAATAACAAAAAAAAGTTTCAATTTTGCCCTAAATAAATAGTCAAGTATGAACCAATAGTAATGGGAATTGGAAAGAAAATCAATTGTAAATATTTAAAAAAAAAATGCTTGAGATTTCCCTACCTTCCCAGAATAAATTCTCCAAGTTTAGATCGCACAAATTTATAAATAATTACAAGGAAAGAAAGAATGAATCCATAAAAACTTAAACAAAAAGAGGAGAACTAGAAAGATTGCTCACCTCAATCCAAAAATTGCAAGCATTGAAGGTAGCAACCAAAACCCTAGTGTTGGAATGATATTGATTGCTCTGAGATAAAGGATTTGATATTCAATTACTCATTAGCTAAAGAGATGAGAACACTAAAGAAAAAAAAAGTAGCAAGCAGATCGGACGAGTTGCAGATCAGAAAAGGAAAAAAAAAAAAACAGACTCCTTGCTTCCAACGAGTGATCAAGCAGAGGCTTCAAGACAAATGACGAGCCATGAGAGGCAATTTTATTTTCATGAGCATCAACATGGTAGATTTGAGCAGAGAGGGAGAGCCGCGTGCGTCATGGGCAGAGTTCTTAATCAGGAAAAAATACATGAAAAAGGATCAGTTAGTGCAAATTTTAACAAGTTAGAGGGGAAAATTACTAAATAGCCATTAGTCTAATAAGGATTTTACATTTTTAAGGGGGACAATTTCCTCACTGCCAATAATGTTATTCCACCCCTACATATAATTAAATGATAATTTATCATAGCTTGGTGCTTTTAAACATATATAATAAAAGTGTTAAAAATTTCTATACAAAAAATTTCCAAAGGAAAAAAGTCATGGGGCTAATTCCACTCAAAATAATATATATTTTGTATAAAATTAAAATAAATCTAGCTAAGCTACCTCTACCTAGTTAGAGTAATTCAAAACAAGTAGTAGTCGATCTAGCTAGAATTAGCATGTACTATGATGTGCTTCTTAATGAGATGATAGAATATTTTGAGTTTTTTAAAACAAATCTAAGGCATCCATTATCATTAATTACAGTGCATTTGACATTGTTATTGTGTGATAGAAAAGGTGGTTGTTATGGCACAACATTTATGATTAAAATGAACAATATTCGAAGTTCCTTCCATAACAGAAAAAAATCAAAATAGAATGGTTGCAATCACACTTACATGGTAATAATGATTATTTTGATAATGAACAAAATGGTCAAGTGAGGTTGTAAGTGGATGTCAGTAGGGATGATACCATCAAAATAGTATTTAATTATTAGTCAATGGCTTGTTAATAATGATGCATGCATATTCTTAAGGATTTGGGCTTATCTTCAAATTGGACTTGCCTACCCCAAAAAGAATTTTTTAAGAGTCTAATTATAGCTTTTATTAAGGGTATTCTACCCCTTTATAAAATATTCTTAAAATTATTAATAAATTTAGGATAACATCGATGTAGAATATCAAGTGGATAAAATAAAAAAGGGTCCACTTAAAAAGAAATAATTAATAATTATTCGAGTTTTAATATTTAAATTTTAGAGTTAGATTTTAGACAAATTTAAATTTTTTATTTTGAGAAAACATGTACATGATTAGCCAGCTAAATGAATTTTATATGGATAAAATTAATTAAATGAAAGTAATTTACAACTTCCTCCATTTAATGATCAACAAATATTATCTCCAATAGTTTCCTCCATTCTTTTTGAAACATAGTTATTCCTACATACAATGTTGATATTATAATAAAAATTTTAAGCTTTGAATGATAAAAAAAACATGGAAAGAACTAACTCTTTTGTGGATTAGAGCTTGATAGCTTAAATTGATCATCGATAGTATTTTTTTTATTATCTTTATGCCTGAAGTTTCACTTCTCTAATCATCTTCTAAGTGCTTCTAAGATCTTCTCCTTATACTTCCTAGTCATCTCCCATAATCAGATATCCTTAATACAAAGTGAATGGCGTGGGATCATTTTTTGTGTGATTAATGGTTAAAAAGATTATGGTATTTAGCTTAATGTCCAAAGCATATAACTTAGAGTTTTGTGATTGACAAGGGTGAGGTTAAGAGGGGTTTGGTTAGAGGAATGACCAAGTTTAGTCTAACTTAGGCAAGCTTTTTGTTGTTTTTAGAAAATGTTTTTTTAGGAAAAGGAATTTAGTTGATGTAAAAAGGTTTGAAATTTATGGTGTGACTAGCATAGATACTAATTTATGATATTTAGTAGATGACAATATTTTTTAGATTTTAATGTGGTGACAAGATGGAGAAAATAAGATCAGGTCTTAGCCCCCCCAGTAGCCAAATGGCTTCAAGGGTATTTTTTTAGTCTGCTGAATGTTTGTGCAGTGGACTAAAGGTACAAATATTTTTAAATCAATTTATTTGAGAGGAATAGTAAGTTAATGTAAGGATAGAAGATATTTATCTAATTTATTAAAGAGTAAGCCAAATACTTAAAAACCTTTAAATCAAGTAAATGAAAAATATTCATCATAAATATTTCATTCATCAATAGAAATAACGTATGTGTCATATTTATAAGAAGAAAATGACTCTTAGAGACTATGTTTTATAGAAAAACTAGAAGAGAAAAAGGGGTTGATGGTCATCATGAAAGAAGAAGTTCAAAAGTACTTATTTTTAATGCTTCTTATGTCAAAAAGTATGTCAAAGCCAATAAAAAAAAGTGCAATACCAAGTGAAGAATACGTAGTTGAGGGGTTCAGTATTTGACACGACCAAATAAGCCAACCTGGACCGGACCCAAAAAATGGGGTTGGCCTAAAAGTTGCGAGAGTTTGTGAAACCTAAAGAAACTAGTCCTGAGGCTAGCCAAGAGGAGGATAAATTAGTATTAAAACATCATTAATAAAGAATATCTTTTATTTGAAGCATAAACAAATAAATTCACAATAAAAAGATAAATCAACGTTTTCACCCACACAGTTAATTGCAATAAATAAATAATATGGAAATAAAAAGGAAAGAACACACAGAATTATAGTGGTTCGGTCAAACCTAACTTATGTCCACTCCCCGGAGGCAACCACCTAAGTACTGTAATAAACCATTTATGAGTCTCCTTTAGCCCCACAATTAGGCAGAGAAGCCCTTATAAAACCACTTCCACTTCCCCAATGTGGTGGGAGTAGCCGTGTCCTTTTGACATGAAAGATATCTTCTTCTTCCCAAAACTTTCCTCAAGACGAACCTGATATTTGATGGTACTAAGGTGCAAGCTTATTGAAGCAACAGTGTGAAATCTCCTCTACACTTCCTTGAAACCCCCTCCAAGAATCTTCTCCTCTCAACTCTTATCCTTTCTTTCTCCTTTTCAGTTCTCTCTTCAAGTTTTCTCCAAAGAACAAAAGACAACATGGATTGTCAAGAACTTATAATTCTTTGAGAAAGCTAAATAGAGGGCATCAAAAACCTTAGAAACTCAATTATGGTAGCAAAGTATGATCCGTATGAATCAATCCCAATATGATGTTCTAATTGAGGGCTTCAAAAAATCCTAAAAACTCAATTATAACGCTAAATATTATCATGTATAATAGCAGGATCATTCAAGACATTGTGTAAAATTTAACCTGATAGTCCTGGACAATCTTTGAATAGTCCAGTATAATCAATTCAAATTTACACAATAAATCAACAAGTACAATCCCTTAGATCATAATGGGATGATTAGTTCAATCGAAATATTGTTTCATCCAATATGAAAAATATGGGAATGACCCAAATTGTCTCTATTAATCGTGCTGTATGATCTGGATCATATTGTAAGATCATAATATCAAAATTAAGCATATTCGACTAACTATTACAAGATTAAATTTAGGCATGTTTTTTCATATATCATCTAGTATAATGTACATCATCCTAGATAATAAGAAATAAAATTTGAAAATTAAAATCTTGCCTAAAATTATAATTGTGCCTATTTTCCATGATCAATATCGATCATCTGTATGATCTGATATCCTCCAGTAATGATTAGTTGATGAGCTGGTCATCTAATATGAATATATAATCAATACAGTATGATTAGTTCAAAAATTAAACTTTCGGTTCGACTCAAACCTCACTCCCCTGAGTGTTTGTGTTGCATGGCCACCAAGCTAGCATATAAAAGTTTGTGTAGGTTGTTAGACTTATTGAACTGTCCCAAGGCTATCTAAGTGTGGGGGGGGGGGTGGGGAAAAGGGGGTTGAATTATTTATTTTTTTTTTTAAATTGTATTTTAAAAAATTGATAATATAAAATTTTAGTAATAATCCTTGAGTATATAGTTATTTAGATATGATTATCTTAAAATATTTTTCAACCACAATAACTTTAAAATATGGAAAAATAAACCACATAAAAATAGAATTGAATAGAAGAACACCAAATTTATAGTGGTTTGATCTAAATTAGACCTATGTTCACTCCCTGGAGACTCCTTCTCCAAGCATTGAACTAAATCAAAGTGACTCTCCTTTTTCCCCCATAGTAGGTGGAGAAGCCCTTACAAACTCTCTTCCACCAACCCGGTGTGGTAGAGTACCGACATCCTTTTTCATCCTCCTGGTGAAGGCAGAGAATTTTCAACCTTTTTCACGCTCCTGATGACAGTAAAGAACCTTCATCCTTTTCAACCTCCTAGTGAAGGAATAGATCCTTCATCATTTCTTATCCTCTTGGTGAAGGTAAAGAAACTTTATCCTTTTTCACTTTCCTAGTGAAGGAAGAGTACCTCAACACAATGTTGAAGATCTTCTCTCAAAAACCTCTAGAGGAGATGGGCTGAAATTTGATGAAGATAAAGAGGTCTTTGCTTTGGGTAATCTTTTGAATCCCTCACAACTATCTATTACTTGATCTCTCACACTTCACTCTCACATCTCTCCCAAACACTCACATTCAATGGTCTTTCTCAAGAGAAAATTGCAACAAAGGTATTGAGTAAAAACTTTAGGACTTCATATATAGAAAACATAAGAAAAACCGTCCAAAAAATTTGAAAATTACAAGTGAATCAACTTCAGATCATATAATATGATTGTGGATTGTCTATACAAATAGTTTAAAAACCTAGGTGCGATCATGTACGAACCTTATTTCATACGCTGTTAGTCGTCTGTACGAATTAATATTGTACTGTACAAACAGTTCAAAACTAAATGTGTTTGTCATGTATGAACCTTATTGTGTACACTATTAATCGTCTGTATGAACTAATATCATATAGTATGAATATATAACATAAATCATGCTTCATTTTGTATGAATATGGATGACCCCAATTTTGTGCTCTATCAGTCATCTATACAAACTAACTTCGTACGATATGAACAATACAAAAATAAATGAATTCATTTGGGATGAACTAGTACACACCCAATTTTGCACACTATTAGTCATCTATATAAACTAACTTCATATAGTACGAAGAATAAAAAAACAAATAAATTCATTTGGGATGAATTGGTATGCACCCAATTTTATACACTATCAATCATTTATATAACTTCATATAATATAAATAGTATAAAAACAAATGAATTTATTTGGAATGAACTTGTACGAATCTGATTTTATACACTGTCAATCATCTATATGAACTAACTTCATACAGTACAAAGAGTACAAAAGTATAAGCCATGATTTGATTAATTACATTTTGGAGGAAAAATATGACAAATCATACAGTATGATTGGAAGTCATACAATACGATTAATTTTAAAATTTTATGTTTTGACTCTCTCCCCCTATGTGTGTGTGTGCATGATTATCCAATTACAATCACATTCTCTTAAATTCAAAAAAATAAAAAATAAAGATTTACAAACTATATTATATAAAATCCTAATCTACACTGTCTTGAAGTCTTTAGCAGTGTGAAGTATGATTTTATTAAAATATTAGTACACATAAAAAATAAATAGAAAATATACAGTACATGCTTGAAGAAATAATAAATTTAATAGAACACTAATATTTTGCTATCATCAAAAATCACATTCTCAATATGGATTCTTGAGTTGTAATAATCTCCCCATTTTTTATGATGGAAAAAACAATTATTATTTGAATTACAAGTAAATTTATTTCTCCTAAACTCCCCATCAATAAAGTTAAAAATAAAAATCACAAGGAAACAATAAAATTTAATCCCACTTTTTAATTTTGATTTTATAGACAAATAAAAAAATAGGCTAGTACAACAAGATTCAAAAGAAAAAACACAAGAAAAATAAAACGATAAAAATGCTCCCCATTAGAACATTATGTCATAGAACATAAAACATAAATTATAAATAAAATTAAAAAAAAAATACAAATCCAAAAATACAAAACACAAACCATAAGACTTCAAACAAACACAAATAATAACCTCCCCCTTTTTAGTCATCAGAAAAAAATATTCTGAAAAAGTAAGTTGCTGTAAACAAATCTAATAGATAATAAAGAAGAGAATTTTAACCTATTTGCATATACAACATTAAAGTCCTAATTGAAAAAAGAAAAATACTAAAATTTTAAATCAAAGAATAATTTAGATAAGAAAAGTTGAACAAGTTCAATGTTCGCTCTAAAAAGCAGAAATATTAAATAGAATAATCATTATAAAATTAATTAAATAGAATTCTTATAGTTACAAATTCAATAGTTTAAATGATCATTTAATGTAAGAATTTGTCTATGAATTAAAGTATAAAGGAAAGAACTAAATGTAGTGTGAGCTCATTTTATGCCTCTTTATCAATAAGAATTATTTTAGGGACAAACATTACACATCTTTTCATTTTGGGCTCATTTTGTGCATCTTTTCAAATTTGAAGAACATTGTGCATGTTTTCATGTTGGGCTCATTTTGTGCCTTTTTTCAAGTTTAGCACACTTAGTGTATCTTTTGACATTTCATTCTTTTCACAACCTAACTCAATAAATCTTAGCTCGTGTGATTATCTTTCAAACAAAAGAAAAATATTTCTTGTATAAAAAGAATAATCCACAAAAAAATCTTATTGTTAAGAATAAAATCAACACATTAAATAAGAAAATAAAAGGAAAAATAAGTTACTAATTTTGTAACAATTATAACTATAAGATACAGATTTGATAGAATATTGAAATGATCTTAATATCTTCATCTAATTTATACATTTATTTAAAGTTTAAGAAGTGAACAATAATATTGCTAGGAACTTTAAGTATTAGTACAAAATATTTTAAAATTTTCTCTTAGATCAACATTAGTAATTTGAATAATAGAAACTCAAAGACAACTTAATTAACACCAACACAAGACAAGCATTTCATTAAACATATAATGCAAATACAATTTGATACATAAATACAAAAAATATCAATCCATCACATAAATACTAAAGAGAAACAAAACATACATCAACTACAATAAAAAATAAAAACTAAAATACTTAAGGATCCTGATCTGGAGGTGACTGAGGAGGAGAGAACATGGTAAAGTAGCTATTAATGGTAGCTACTTGAGTGTTAATAGAATTGAACTCCCTCTAACCCAGCCCATATCTTTATTATATCTAGCATTCTGCTGGTCTGAGTGAGTCTCAATATGATCAAATCATTGATTAAAATGAGACTCAAGTTGATCAAAATGCTGGACCATTTAATAATAAAAATAATGTTCTTGTCCAGAAGTAGGTGTAAGTGTGGGTATAGGAGCAGGTGCTTCTCCTTCTCCAATTTCATCTCCATCATTTCCTTAATCCTGGTGAAAAAAAGAATGAAAGGAAGCATCAATGAAATAGATTGGAAGATGAGTAGGTGGATCAGGATAAATCAAATTATATTTCTTTTCAAGGATATAAACGAGCAAGTGTCCTAAAGCCACATTGTTCTTCCTTTTAGTGGTAAGAAGTCTAATGTTAGTAAGATTATTGATGTAGTCCAAAATCAACTAGGCTTCATCAATTGGAGTATTTAACATTATAATATAAGTGACAATAGAAAGTAAAGGAGTGAGATTGATACGATCACTAGCTTTAGGAATAATGGATGTTCTCAAAATATGTTGGATGATCGTGGTATTTTAGCTCAATGAATGTACACAAGATTGGTAATAAATCAAAGGTACCCCTCTAAGGGTTTGATTTATAGTAGAACAATCAAAATTAGCTCTTGAAGTCAAAGTGTGTGCCCTTACCCCTTCAGTTCTAAGATGTAAGAAATTATCTAAATCATCCTTAATGATTTCTACCCTCTCTTTGAACACATATGAAGACATTTTCATATGGTTTTCTCTCATTCTCAGATGGGCAAGGAAATAGTAAAAGATTTTAAAAGGGGATGCATAGATTAAGGTTATAATGATGGAAAATTTAATCAAAAAAGTGTATTACAAAAAAGTTGATATCTTCTTGGATAAGAAGAGAAGATGGAGGATTTTTGCCTCAAAGAAACATCTAAAAATAAGTTAACCAAGATCCATAAGACATACAAACAAAAATAAAAATAATACACAGGTGAAATAAAACCAAAAATAGAGAAAAATAAAAAGAAAGGCAAATCACAAATAGTGAATGAAATATAAACATCAACAATAAGATAAATCACAAATGAAATTTGCTGAATTACAAATCTCAAGCATGAATATCAATAACACCCAATCTGATTATTAAAGTGCTAAACATTTTAAAAGCAAGTGGTTTTGGGAAAATATCTGCAAGTTGATTTTTAGTAGCTACATGATGTAGCTCAATTTCTCCTTTAGTGACTTGATCTCTCATGAAGTGATGCCATATATCTATATGATTGGTTCTAGAGCATTGAATAGGTTTTTTTGAAATACATATGACACTTGTATTATCACAAAAAATTATAATAGTGCCAATTTAAAATCTTATTTCCATAAGTTATTATTTTAACCAAAGAATATTTGCCACATAACTACCTAAGGATATGTATTTTGCTTCAATAATAGAAAATGCTATTGAATTCTATCTTTTACTAGACCAAAAAACTAAAGAGTTTCTAATGAATTAATAAGTTTTAGAAGTACTTTTTTTATCAACCTTATATCCTACAAAATCTTCATCATAATATTTGATAATTTCAAAAGAACAGTTGTGCCTAAGATACCATATCTCTAAGTTTTGAGTTCCCAAAAGATATCTCAAAATTCTTTTAACAATAATCAAATGGGATTTCTTTGGATCAGCTTGAAATTTAGCACAAAGACATACACTAAACATGATATCAGGTCTGCTAATATTTAAGTAAAGTAATGATCCAATTATTCATCAAATTTCTTTTGATCAATTGATTTGTCTTTAGAGTCCTTATTTAACTGTACTGAGAAACTCTTTGGTATACTTATTAACTTAGTTTTATCCATTTTATATTTCTTAAGAATGTCCTTAATATATTGTTACTGACTAAAAAATGTGTTATCTTTATGCTTTATGCTAAAACTAAGAAAGTTACTCGCATTTTCTACCAAACTCATTTTAAAGTCACTACTCATTATTTTTGAAAAATTATCATAAAGATATTTTTTATTGGATCCAAATAAGATATTATCAATATATATTTGAACAATAAGTATATCATCTCCTTCTCTTTTTAAGAACAGAGTAGTTTCTACACTTCCTTTAATAAAAGAACTTTTTAGTAAGAACATTCTTAGCCTTTCATACCATGCCCTAAGTGTCTATTTTAATTCATATAATACCTTTTTCAATTTAAACACATATTTAGGGACATATTAATTTTCAAAATATGTAGGTTGCTCAACATAAACATTCTCTTATATCATCCCATTAAGAAAGGCACTCTTAACATCTATTTGAAATAATTTAAAACCTTTAAAAATAGGCACAAGCTAGAAGCACCCTTATCTCTTTAAGTCTTGCTACAAATGTTTTAAAAAAATTAATTACTTCTATTTGATTGTACCCCTTAGCCACCAATCTTGCTTTATTTCTAACCATTACACTTGTATCATTCATCTTGTTTTTAAAAACCCACTAGTTCCAACAACACTTTAATTTTTAGGTCATTCATTTAACTCCAAAATATCATTTATAATAAATTGATTCAATTCTTCATGCACAGATAAAATTCAAAATTCATCATAAAATATTTGATTTATATTATTGGGTTTATTCATTGAGATAATGGTTGAGTGGTCACTTCTTTGCTAAGTCCTTACCTAGTCCTAACACCTTCACTCGGGTCTCCTAAAATAAGTTCTTTAAGAAGACTTTTATGATATTTCAATTATATAGGCAATGCATTTTCAATTTCAACCTTTTCATCAAGATTTGTATTTTTAATTTCTTGGGTTATTGATTCAACATTTTCTTCTTCCAACTTAGACTCTTAAGAAATATTATATTCATAAAAAACTATATAAGTGGTATCCTGAAATAACAATGTCCTTTTATGAAAACTCTATAAGATTTGTCAACACTTGAATATCCCAAAAAAATTCCCTCATCAAATTTAGGATCAAATTTTCCTAAAAAGGTTATACCATTGTTATGAATAAACACCTTACATCCAAAGATATGTTGATGTGAAAGGTTGGGTATTCTTCCCTTAATAAGTTCATAGGGTGCCTTTTTCAATTTAGATATAATATTCATCCTATTCAAAATATAATAATCCATACTAAGCACTTTAGTATAAAAATATTTTGAATGTGAATATTCAACCAACATGGCTCTAGCGGCTTCTATCAATATTATATTCTTCCTTTTAATAACCTTATTCTTTTGAGAGGTTTTAGGAGCTAAAAAGTTATGATCTATTCCTTGCTTTTTATAAAAAATTTCAAAAAAATCATTTTCAAATTCTCCTCTGTGATCATTTTGAATTGAAATAATTTCATATTATAGCTTCATCTGAATCCAAGTAGAAAATTTTTTATACTCATCAAATGATTTACTCTTATGTGATAAGAATCTAATCCAAGTGAATCTTGAGTAATCATCATTAATTATATACCCAAAAGCTTTCCCTGCTAGACTTATAGTTCTAACCGATCTAAATGGATCCATATGTAAGACTTCTAGTGGTTTGATAGTTCTAAGATCTTTAATTAAATGAAAAAGGACTTGACTTATTGTCCTAATTTACATGCATCATACAAGTGATCTTTAGTGATGTCTAATTTGGGAATTCTTCTAACAAATCCTTTTTGGGTAATCTTCCTAAGATTTTTCATGCTCACATGAAAAAATCTTTTATGTCATAACAAAGATTCATCAGTGATAATTTTAAGACAAAAAACTTTAAAAGATTTAACATAATATAAATCAAGAATGTATACATTATTTACCCTATTTCTATGCAACACGTCAACTCCATTTTGGCTTATAATAGAGCTTGTAGGCAAAAATTTAATGTTAATTCCTCTATCACAAAGCTGATCAATATTTAACATGTTATGTTTTAAGCCTTCAACCAATAAAATATTCTCAATAAAGAAATTATTCTTATTCTAATCTTATATGTACCTACTACTCTCCAAGGGGAATTATCTCCTAGTGTCACTTTACCTCTAACCCTAACATTCAGCAATATGAATTAAGTAGTATCTCAAGTCATATGTTTCAAATATTTATTGTCCAGGCACCAAATGTTCTCACAAGGGCTTGTATGAGAGCATTTCTATAAAATTATCAAATGTTAAACTTGGGAACCCAAATAAATTTAGGTTCACCTCTTGACAATGATAATCTTGATGCATATTTGATATGTTGTGATTTATGCACCCTAGGTCTCCATATTAAATGTGTTCTATTCTGAATAGTGCACTTGTGGGAAATATGCCCCATTTAAAACTAGGAAAAGGATTTACCAATCCATGCGAGTTATAATATCTTTTCCTAGATTTTGAAATTGTATGCTTTTGATTAGGATTATAAAATTGTTCAAATATGGGAGTTGTCTTATCTTTCTTAAGAGCTTTTAGTTTTTCTTTAAGATGTGAGTTTGAACTTTCTAAAACTAAATTATTAACTTTCAACTCATGCTCTCTTTGATCTGATTCAACAATAAACACCTTAAAATCATTTTCAAGTTTACTATAGGATATTTTCAAAGAATCATGCTTTTTATTTAAATCATTAAATTCTTCCAACAAAGCCATGTGATTACTATCTATGGATGCATGATCTTTCCTAAGAATTTTCTTTTTGTAAATTCAAATGCTCGAGGTTAAGATTAGCATGCAATATTTTAAGCTTACTATATGTATTATGAATTTTCTCAAAAACTTCAAATAATTCATCATAGGATAACTCACATACCTCCTCTTGATCTGAATGATCAAGTTTATCTGCGATTAAGCACAAGTTTGTTACTTCCTCTTCTGCTTCTATTTTTGATGAGTCTAAAGCTGACTCAACTTAGAAAGCTCATTGCATTCTTCTCATGACCTTCCTAACATTAGTTTTCTCCTCAACTTTCTCCTTGCTAGGATTTTCTTTGAGATTTGAGCAAGCAGTCTTTATATTTTATAGGCTTTCTACATTTATAATAAATGACTTGATTAGAAACTTTTGCATTCTTATTGAACTTACCTTTGTTCCAATACCGATGTCTCCATTTTTTTTCTTCTAAGAAAACTTTTGAATTGCTTAGTCTGAGTACAATATCTTCTTTATCATCAGACATCTATTGATCACTTTCCGAAGCATCCACTTTCAAAGAAATATTCTTATCTTTCTACTTTTTACATGCATCAATCTATCTTTGATTCACTCCTTGTTCATAAGCAATCAGAGATCAAAGTAAATTGTCAATAGAATATACATTCTGATCTTTTGACTCTATTATGGTAATTATCTTTACATCATAAGTAGTAGGTAAATAATATAAGATTTTATTAACCATTTTTGAATTATTTAGTTCTCTACCTAAAGCATGCTATGATGTAACAATCTGAGTAAAATATGTATACATATTAGAAATTAACTCATTCAGTTTCATGCAAAATAATTCATTGTTATGTAATAAAATATTCAACCAAGATTATTTAACCTCATTTGTAACTTCACATGTTATTCAAAGTCTATTCCAAATTTCTTTTTCAATTTTGCAAGTAGAAAAATGCATATAGTCTTCTGATTTCAATACACAAAAAAAATTATTTAAACATTTTGTATTTAGTTTTGGTAAGTCTTTTTCTTCTAATGTCCAATCAGTGAATGGTGTTTTAACTCTAATTCCATCAACAAATCTAGTGGGTCTAGTGTAACCTTTCTATGCTAATATCCACATACGATAGCCAAGTGATTGCAGAAAGTAGACATACTAGTTTTTCAAAAATCAAAAGGGATGGATGATATTGAATAAAGGTGGTTTAGTGATAGAGTATTCTTTAGGAGAGTTCTAGTTTCCAAAAGTAGCCATGATCATTTTTTAAAAAGTTATCTAAATCTTAATTTTTGAAATAGGCTCTAATACCACTTAAAAGTTAATGTAGGTTGTTAGACCTTTTAGAACTTTCCCAAGACTAATCAAGAGAGGGGGGAATTGGTAATTTTTTTAAAAAAAATCTTTAATTTTTTTAAATTGTTTATAGAAAATTTTAGTAATGATGCTAGAGTATGCCATTATTTAGATATGATTATCTCAAAAGATTTTTCAACCACAAAAAGTTTAAAATATAGAAAAATGAAATACAAAAAAATAAAAGTGAATAGAATAACACCAAATTTATAGTGATTCGGTAGAAACTAGACCTATTTCCACTCCCTGCAGACTCCTACAAGTATTACACTAAATAAAAGTGAATCTCCTTTTCCCCCCATAATAAAGTGAATAAGCCCTTATAAACTCTCTTCCACCAACCAAGTGCAGCAGAGTATCGATGTCCTTTTTCAGCCTTCTAGTGAAGGCTGAGAACCTTTATCATTTTTCACCCTCCTAGTGACAGCAAAGAACGTTCATCCTTTTTACCCTCCTAGTGATGACAAAGAACCTTCATCCTTTTTCACCCTCCTAGTGAAGATAGAGAATCTTCATCCTTTTTCACCTTCCCAGTGAAGGCAAAATACCTTGTTACAATGTTGAAGATCTTCTCTTAAAAGCCTCCAGAGGAGATGGGAAGAAATTTGAAGAAGATAAAGAGATCCTTGCTTTGGGTAATCTTGATAACCCCTTACAACTCTCCCTCACTTGATCTATCACACTTAACTCTCACAATCTCTCCCAAACACTCACACTTAATGGTCACTCTTAAGAGAAAATTGTAGCAAAGGTATTGAGTGATAGTTTTAAGAATTCATATATAGAAAACACAAGAAAAACTATCCCAAAAAATTGAAAATTACAAGTGAATCAACTTTAGATTGTATAGTACAATCATGGATTATCTGTACAAAAACTTAAAAAATCCAAGTATGATCCCGTATGAACCTTATTTCGTATACTATCAATCGTTTGTATGAACTAACATCATATTATACGAACAATTCAAAAATGAATTTGTTTGTCTAATATGAGATGGT
This sequence comes from Dendrobium catenatum, assembly GCF_001605985.2. Taxonomy (NCBI): domain Eukaryota; kingdom Viridiplantae; phylum Streptophyta; class Magnoliopsida; order Asparagales; family Orchidaceae; genus Dendrobium; species Dendrobium catenatum. The sequence continues at coordinate 525,748 of NW_021320019.1, read as the reverse complement.
ACAAACCTTATCTCATATACTTTTAGACATATGTATGAACTAATATCATACAGTATAAACATTTAACATAAATCATGCTTTTTTTGGTACAAATATGGATGACCCTAATTTTATACACTATCAGTTGTCTATATAAACTAACTTTGCACTGTACGAACATTACAAAAATAAATGAATTTGTTTGTGATAAATTGGCATGCACCATATTTCATACACTATCAATCGTTTGTATGAACTAACTTCGTACAGTACAAATAATACAAAAATAAATGAATTCATTTAGGTTGAATTGATACACATCCAATTTCATACGCTGTTAGTCATTTATAATAACTAACCTGATAGAGTATAAATAGTTTAAAAACAAATGAATTTTTTTAGGATGAACTGGTATGCACCTGATTTTATACACTACTAATCGTCTGTATAAACTAACTTTATATAGTACAAATAATACAAAAATATAAGCCATGATTTGATTAACTATATTTTGGAGGAAAAATATGACAAATCATATAGTATAATTGAAAGTCGTATAGTATAATTTGTTTTAAAATTATAAGTTTTGATTCTCTCCTCCTGTGTGCGTGCACGGTTACCCAATTATAATCACACTTTCTCAGACTCAAGAAAATAAAAAAATAAAGATTTATAGACTTCATTACATGAAATCCTAATCTACTATATCTTAAAGTTTTCAGCAGTCTGGAGTTGGATTTTCTTGAAATATCAGTACACATAAACCAAAAATTAAAAATGTTCAGTACATGCTTAGAGAAATAATGAAACTAACATAACAATAATATTTTACTATAACAAAAAATTACATTCTCAATCTAAATTCCTGAGTTGTAATAGCATACATCCTTTATAGGACTTGGCTGAAGAAAATAAAAATTCATCAATGAATATTAAAAAAAAATTATAGTATAACCTATTCTACCAAATCTTGAGCCTTAAATCTTTGTTGGATTGTGTATGACTTTCTTGAAATGTTAGTATATACACAAATAAGTATATATTCCAAATATAGTTATACATAGGGATGTGAGCCATAATGTTTGTTATCATCAAAAATATAAACTCATAAGCTCGAGTTGCAAAAATATCCCCCTTTTTTATGATGGTAAACATTAATTGTTGAATTTGCAAATTAAAAAAAATTCTCCTAATCTTTCCTTCGCTAAAATAAAAATATTTAAAATAAGGGAAATAAAAAGTTTCTTTTCCTCTTCTTCTTTTTTTTCATTGAAAAAAAAAAACTTTTAAAACCTAAAACAACCGATAAAGTAATGTAAATACAAGATGAACATATGCAGCTTAAACACAAATACAACCAGAAAAACACATTCTCCCCCTTGAACATTATTAGAAAGAAGAAAAACTCATAAAAAATAAAGTGAAAAATACATAATAGACTCTGGTTAAGTGGAAGTGGTGTTGATGTTTAAGAAGAATCAATTAAATTCAATATTTTTTTCGCAAAATAAGAAAGTTACTTCCTAATTTTATTAAAAAAATGTAGTAAGAAATGAATTGACTGCACTAAGATCCAGAGAAGTTGAAAATATAAATTTTATCAATCCAAACTCAGGCTCCTTACAGGTTAAAGTCATTTTTAAATAAAAATCTAATTCAAAAAAAGAATTAGAGACTAAAAAACCTTTTTCAATCTTCTTACAGGAAAAATATCTAATAGAATATCAATGCAAAAAATTGTGAGTCGGGAATCATGATTTTCAAACTCAAGTATTGAAAGTATCATTAGATACATGATTTTTCTAAGATGAAAAAAAAAGAAAGGTAAGTTAACTTATTGTGGGTTCATTCTATGCATCTTTATCTATTTTTTATGCACTTTGAGCATCTTTTTATTTTTTTTACACTTTTGTGCATCTTTAAATTTGTTGAGGACATTGTGCATCTTTTCATTTTTGGGCTCATTTTATGCATCTTTTTATTTTTAAATTTTACTTTCTTTCTTAATCTTTAAAGACTCAAAGTAAACCTGATTAGATGATAAAAATGAATAGCTTGATTAAGAAAATTATGAAGTGGATTCATCATTTTATAAAAAATTCATATGAGATAGAAGAAATGTAAGATGATAAAAAAGATTTAATTTTAAAGTTCAATTCTTAAATTGATATAGTTTTTTATTCAAAAGTGCAATAGCTTGATTAAATAAATGAGAAGGAAAGACATAGTCATGAATTTTCTTCATTTAATAATTTAGAAAATTCAATAAAAAATACTTAAAAATTTTGGTAAAAAATATAAAAAATTATTTTTAAAAAAATTGAGAAAATTGAATTGATTCTCTTATGTAAACACAATGTGAAATGTGATTTAAGTGTGTTGATCAGAAAAAAATCATAAAAATATGCATGAACAAATAAAATAAAATGATTACAAATAAAAAACATCAAAAATAGAAAATAAAATATTTATAATGAACAAAGCAAAATAAAGAAAATATATGCATACATTAAATACAACACATAAACACATAAACAAAACTTTAGGGACGAAGTAGCTCGATTAAAAGGAGAGGGACGACCTTACCTAAGGTAAGAGGTTGAACCATAGGATGGATTACATTGTCCAGCTTAAATGAAAAGAAAAAATGCTTTTTTCTTCAAATGGGTGGTTAAGGGTGTAACAGGTTCCCTTGGCCTGGCTGGTCTCCATCAAAGTCTTCTCCAGCTTTCCGGCTCAGACATCTAGACTGTGCTGCGTCTCATAGTCCTCTCACGCTCCTATATTCATTTCCTCATCACCGGTTCGGATCCCTCTGAATACTTCATCATCTTGCTCCTAGTTTGATAATTCAAAAACTAGGTATGACTAGGAGATTTTTTTTCTTTTCATCATTTGCCCTTATTACATTTTTCTTATATTTACTATTTTTCGTTGCTAGAAGAGTTTTTTAAATTAATGCATTCATTTTTCATATGTCTGGGTTTTCTGCACCCAAAGCTAATAATGTCAGAAAAAATCTTAGCATTCTTACCATTTTTATGTTTATTCCATTTTTATTGATGCTAATATTTATGCTTAAGTAGTTTCTCAAATTTGCTTCTGATTGAGGTTATCTCCTTGCTCTCATTATTTATAAATCCATTTTTATCCATCTTTTGAGATTTTAGCACTATTATTTTACTTGCATCCAAACATCTTTGACCCAAACTTTTCTTGTAGATAATGAGTGAGCCAATCAAATTATCAATAGAATATTTATTCAAATTTTTTTATTCATAAAGAGCAATGACTTTGGCATCAAACTTATCAGGTAGATAATGTGGAAAATTTTATTTATGTTTGAAATTTCTTTGCCTAATGCGTGTAATGATGTCACTATTTGAGTAAATCTAGTATACATGTCTATAATAGCCTCATAATATTTCATGCAAAATAGTTCATAATTATGCATTAAAATATTCAACCTGAATAGCTTGACTTCACTAGTACCTTCATATATAGTGTGTAATTTATCCCAAATGTCCTTGTCAGTAGTGCATGTGGATATTAACATACAATCTTCAAAATTCAAGTACATAAAAAATAATTCAAGCATTTAGCATTTAATTGAGCATTGATTTATTTTATTCTACTCCATTCAGTAAAAGGAAAATTATCTTTAACTCCATCTATAATACATGATGGTACAAAATAATCAGTTAGAATCATATTTCACATTCGATAATTAATTAATTGCAAGAAAGTAAATATGCAAATTTTCTAAAAAAAAGAAAAAAAATATTTTCAAATAAAGGTGGTCAGGAGATTAAATATCCTTCCAGAATATTACAATTTCTAAAGTTAGCCAAAGATCATTTTTTAAAAGTTTTTTAAAAGTTAATTTATGAATCCTACTTTGATACCACTTGAAAGTTTGTGAGAGTTGTGAAAATCTAAAGAACTAATCCCGATGCTAACTAAGAGGGGGTGAATTAGTGTTTAAAAACTTCTTTAATAAAAAGAAAAATCTTTTTATAACTTGATGCAAAAATGAATTAAATGCACAATAAAAAGATAAATTAACATTTTCACCCACGTAGTTAATCATAAAAATAAATAAATGCAGAAATAATAAAAGAAAATAACACACCAGATTTATAATGCTTCGGTCAAACCTGACCTACGTCCACTCTCCGAAGGCACCCTCCGAGTACTGCACTAAATATTTAGTGACTCTCCTTTAGTTCCCACAGCTAGGTGGAGAAGCCCTTACAAAATCACTTCCACCTTACCTATTACGGCGGAGTAGTCGGGTCCTTTAACACCAAAGAGATATTCTTCTCCCAAAACTTCCCTAAAAAAAACCTTGAATATGATGGTACTAAGTGAAAGCTTTCTGGAGAAAACATGTGAAATATCCTCCACACTCCCTTGAAACCCCCTCCAAGGATCTTCTCCCTCTCAAACTCTACCCTTTCCTCTCTCTCTTTTAAGTTTTGTCTTCAAGTTTTCTCTAGAAGAACGAAACACAATGGAAACCAAAGGCACTTAAAAACTCTTTGGAGAAAGCTTAAATAGAGGGCTTGAAAAACTCTAAAAACTAAATTCTTACTGTAAAAATTATCCAGTACGATCACAAGATCATCTAGTATGATGTACTCAAATAGAGGGATTTAGAAAACCCTAAAAACTAAATTCTGGCACCAAATATCATCATGTATGATCGCAAGATCATCCAGGATGATGTGTAAAATTTTACCTGATAGTCATAGATGATTATCTCCAGATAGTCCAGTACGATTAGTTCAAATTTACACAAATCGTCAAGGATGATTAGTTCAATTAAAATATAGTTCATCTGGTACGAAACATGGGATGCCAAAATTATTTATGTTGATCAGAAATTAAGATCTAGGTCATATAGTATGATCACATTATCAAAATTAAGTAGATTTGATTGACTAGTTGTAGGATATATTTCAACATAATTTTTATAGATCATCTAGTATGATGTACATCATCCTAGATGATTAGAACAAAATATGAAATTTAAAATCTTGCCTAAATTATAATTGGCGACTATTTTTCATGATCATAAGCATTCATTATGGATGATCTAGGTCGTCCAATATAATTAGTTTGATGACCTAATCATTTAGTATGATATAAATCATACAGTATGATTAGGTTAAAAATTGAAATTTTGGTTTCACTCACACTCACTCCCCCTGAGTGTGTGTGTGCATGGTCACCAAGCTAGCGTACACCTTTATAAGACTTGACTCAAGAAAACAAAAATATGTCAATGAATATTACAAAACTCTTTACAACATAACATATTCTACCAATCTTGAGCCTTGAACCTTTGTTGGATGGTGCATGGCATTCCTGAAATGTTAGCACATACACAAACAAGTATACATTAAAAATATAGTTAGACATAAGGATGTGAGCCATAATATTTGTTATCATAAAAACTATAAACTTGTGAGCTTGAGTTATAATAGGGTCTACCCGATAAAAAATGGGTCAGGTTCGGGTCAACCTGGGTTTGACCCCAATTGACTTGTTATCACCTGTCAGCCCTATTGAAATAACATTGATACCAACGACTACTGTGCATGCCCCTTGAGTCAAAACATAAAGGCTAAGGATAGAATCAATTGACTTGTTATCACTCTTGAGTCAGATGACACTCGCGCTTTACCAGTCGACCATAATGGCTAAGGATAGACACACCCCGCATTATCTCACTAGTTCACTCGCTGACCTCCACTGTCACTAACTTGTGCTCAATGGAACTACAAGCACTACTTTTGAGTTGAATGACACTCATGCATTACTAGTCAACCTTGATGGCAAGGGCTAGACGCATCCGCACTATCGCACAGGTGCACTCGCTGACTTTCGTTCCCTCCGACTCATGCTTGAAGGAAATGCAAGCCCCCGCACTAGAACTAGATGACTCACACTAGACACAACCTAACCCTTATTATGTGTTAGTGGGTCAGGTCGGGTCAACCCATAACCTGTGAGGTTTAATTTTGGTTAAATATCTTAACCCATTTATAAAATCAGGTCGGGTTTGGGTCAACCTATTTATGACTAGATAAACTTGGGTTAGACTCAATACTATCCAGTTGACCCAAATTGACACCCATACTTAGTTGTATCTATTCTTACATGATCTAGTAAGGGCAACCCATAAAAAATTATAAATTTACACTTTTTACATGTGTTTGTGAGAGTTTTGTATACATGTAACTATTTGAATCTGTTTAAAGGCTGGTCTCAGAGGTCTGTGTGCATGAATAAAAATACAAAAATTTTCCCCTAAGTATTCCATAACTCTGAGAAAGGCGTAACTCCGACATTAGCTTTCTATGTAAATTTTGGCTTTATAAGGTCGACTGCCACGATGCTAGATCATTTTTTTAAAAGAATATAAATAAACACTTCGTTATCTTTTTCCAACAGAACCCCCCCCCCCAGAACCCCCCCCCCCCCAATGTAGCCAACTAGAGAGAGAAAGAGGGAGATATTTTAGATAGATAAATTAGGTTTTGGTGACTTTGGTTCATTTTCCATTATCGATCCAATTCTAAATGTTATCTAATTCAAGGTAAGTTACATTTTGTTTATCTCAACTTTCAAAAATAAGAAAATTTTGAATTTTTTTTATTTAATTGATAATTTTATAACCTACAAATGAGGATAATTTTATACTTGCAAAACTTTTATTATATAACTTTCTATATATTATATGCAACTATTCTGCACATTTAAGTATTTTTCTAAAAAAAAAAAATAGTAGGTAAATTAAAAAGCTCATTATTTTATAAAATTAGAAAATTAATTTTGATCTGAAAAAATAATGTATTAGTACCATTAAACATAGAAGTTGTGTTATGAACAATTTCCAGTAATATGGTGAAATTCAGAAAGTCTAAAATTCTACATAGGTAGTTAACCTATTACATATCGATAAAGTATTATGTGAATTCCTTAAATTTATTTATTTTTGTTTGATTTACTATAATGCAATGATATATATTAAAATATGTGATTTTGTGGTGCTCTAATGTTGGAAGATTTTCTATTATGCGGGATGCACAAGGAGCCATCAAGGTCTAAATTTTTTAATATCTAATATATGCCAAGCATTGGGAGTTATAAGGGCATGTTTTTTATATACTAGCATATAGAGTTATAATGGACTGATTTCTAATATTTGTTTCTAATAGGAGGCATAAGGGTTTGAGAAAAATATATTATTTTCTACTTTAATTGAGTACTAATTTATTTACTTTTATTATATTATTACTCACCTTCAAAAGTGAAAAGTGCAACATATTTTTTTTTCTACTGGACCAAGAGACTAAAGACTGTCCTATGAATTGGCAAGTTCAGAATTACTCTTTCTATCCACCCTACATCCTGTAAAATTAGAATCAAAATATCTAATAATCTCAAAAGATATATTGTGCCTAGGATACCAAATTCCTAAGTTTTGGGTCCCTTAGAGATATCCAAGGATTCTCTTAACTGCAATTAGGTGGGATTCTTTAGAACAAGCTTGAAATCTAGCACAAAGATAAGCACTAAACACTATATCAGGTCGGATAGCAGTCAGGTAAAGTAGTGATCCAATCATTCATCTGTACTTCTTTTGATTAACAAATTTTCCATTTGAGTCCTTATCCAACTGAACACTGAAAGTCATGGGAGTATTTATTGGCTTGACTTTATCCCTTTCATATTTCTTCAAGATGCCCTTAATATACTTTGATTGATTTAGAAAGGTTCCATCATCCAATTATCTTATGCTAAATCATAAAAAGTAGGACAAATTTCCCATCATACTCATCTCAAATTCCTTACTCATTATTTTAAAAAAATCATCAAATAACTTTTTATTAGAAGATCCAAAAAGTATATCATCATTATAGTTCTGAACAATGAGTAACTAATCTCCTACTTTTCTCAGAAAAAGGATGGTGTCTACGCTCCCCTTAACAAACTCCCTCTCTAGTAAGAATGTGCTAAGCCTCTCATACCAAGCTCTGGGTGCCTATTTCAATCCATATAAGGCCTTTTTAAATTTGTAAACATGATTTGGAAATTAGGAACTCTCAAAACCTAGGGGTTGCTCTACAAACACATCCTCTTTTATTACCTCATTAAAAAGACACTTTTAACATCTATTTGGAAAAGCTTATATCCCTTATAACATGCAAAGGTTAGTAGCACTTTAATTGGCTTCTAATTTAGCTATAGGAGCAATGGTCTCCTTAAAATCAATCCCTTCTATTTAGTTGTACCCCTTAGCCACCAATCTTGCCTTATTCCTAACCACCACACCAGAATCATTCTTCTTATTCTTAAAGACCCATTTGGTTCCAACTACTCTTTATCCATTTGGTCTTTCTATAAGCTCCCAAACATCATTTCTAATAAATTGGTTTAATTCCTCTTACATGGATAAGATTCAAAACTTATTAAATAAGGCTTGATTGATGTTGGTGGGTTCAGTCATTAAGATAAAGGTAGAGTGGTTCACTTCCTTCCTAAGTATATGCCTAGTTCTAAAATCTTCATAAGGGTCTCCTAAGATTAGTTCTTTAGGATGACTCAAAGAATATCTCCAATCTCTAGGTAAAATGTGTCTAGGTTCAATCCTTTCCTCCAGATTTGCATTTTCTACTCGGGTAACCACACTTACTCCTTTTTCTCACATGCATAAAGTTATCTTTGGTTCACTTCTTACTCGTAAGCAATGAGTGACCCAAGTAAGTTATCAACATAATAAGTATTTTAATCCTTGGATTCCATTATTACAGTAATATTAGCATCAAAGGAAAAACGTAAGCATCTCAAAATTTTATTAACTTTATATAGTTAGTTAGCTCTCTTCCTAAGGCATGCAATGAGGTAATAATTTAAGTAAACCTATCATTTTAGATATTGATTCACTATGTTTCATGTGAAAAAGTTTATTGTCTTGCAGTAAGATATTCAACCTAGATTTCTTAAGTTCATTTGTTCCTTCATAAGTAATACACAATCTATCCCATGTTTCTTTACCAGTGGCACAAGTTGAGACATGTATGTAATCTTTAGATTTTAAAGCACAGAAAAAAATAATTTAAATATTTTGTATTAAGTTATGCTAAATCTCTATCATCAAATGTCCATTCAGTAAAAGGAAGTTCAATTTTTATGCCATTAATTTCACGAGTTGGTGGTGAATATCCATCCTTAACAAACATCCACATGTGATAGTTAATTGATTGCAAAAATGTGGAAATGTGAGTTTTCTAAAAATCAAAAGGTATGTTATCAAATAAAGTTGGTTGGGTAATAGAATACCCTTCCATAATATTATGATTAACGAAGTTAGCCATGGATCAAAATTTAAAAGTTTTCAAAAACTAAATTTTATGAATCCTGCTCTGATACCATTTGAAAGTTTATTAGGGACGTTAAGCCCTTATGAACAAGCTCAAGGATAACCAAGAGGGGGGGGGGAGGAGGGGTGAAGTAGTGTTTTAAAAATTCTTAAACAAAAAATTATGATCTTTTGAAATATTTTAAAATCACAAACCAAATAATCATTCACCACAAGAATAAAGTGCAGAAATTAAATGTAGAAATGTAGTAAGAAAGAACACACAAAATTTTATAGTGGTTCGGTTAACTTGACCTACATCCACTCTATAGAACCTCTCTTCTGGGTATTACAATAAACTCAGTGACTCTCCTTTTACTCTCACAGCAATATAGAGAAGCATGTACAAATCTCCGTACCACCGACTCCAGTGAGATAGAGAACCTAACTCTTTTCGCTTTCTCCTGAAATAGGCAAAGAACCAACCTCCTTTCCCTTCCTCCTGAAGCAGGCAGACAACCTCAATCAATTACTGAAGTAAACCTCTCCATAACCTCCAAGGATCTAGGGACAAAGATCGAAGAAGATGACATGGGTCCTTACTTGGAGCAACCTTTATGAAACCTTCACAAACTCCCTCTCACAAGATCCTCCCTCTCACCCCCTTTCTCTCCCTCTCCTCTTGTCTCTCTTAGATAAGGATAATAGTAAAATATCTCAACTTGAGTAAACAAGAGATCTTATAAAGAAGGGCTTCAAATTTTCCATAATTTGTAATTAATCAACAAAGATCATACAGGATGATTAATGGATCATCCTATATGATTAGTACAAATTCAGCTCAATCAACTAGGATGATCTTGAGGAGGTTGGATGATTAGAAGGTTTGTTTATTCTGATCGTCCAGGATGATGGGACATCATCCTATATGATTAGTTCAAGTATTCGAATATCTTCCAAACAATCGCTCTATTATGCCAGACTTTACATGTATAGATGATTAAAAAATAATTGATCGTCCAGGATAATTTCATGATCATCCTATATATTTAGTTCAAGATGTTGAATATCATTCAGATAATTGCTCTATTCAGTCATACTTTACTTGTTCGAACAATAGAAAAAATAACTGATTGTCTAGGATGATTTTTGATCAGCCTAAATGATTAGTTCAAATTAATGCATATCATCTAGAATATCATTCTGGTCATCCAGCAAGAAACTAAGGTTTGTTTAACTGGCATCCAGGATGATCTTATGATCGTCCATGATAATATGATTGATCAATAAAACCTTAATTACTTTCCTTAATCATCTAACTAATTTAGGCATAATTGTAATGCATTATTCAAAACAATGTCCTGGACAATGTCTAAAAATAAAAATATGCCTGAAAGAGTTGGCTATTGATTCTTTCTAATTTGAGCATATTATCGAGGATGATGTTAATTATGTCTAGAATGATTTGCTTAATTTAGGCTGCCTTAAGTAGGATGCCCTAATTAGGGTTTCTATTTTTAACTGATTGTCCAGGACGATTTGGGATCTTCTCGGACAATATGATCAAAAATAAAAAAAAAACTCTTAAATAGATAGAATTTTTTTGCCGAATGTATATGTGCAAGGTTACTTAGCATCAGGACCCATATTATTACATTTGATTCAAGAAAACGCAAAGACACTTGACGTACAATTAATGATGATTGATATCCTCTTCCATGATGAGGATATATCAATTATTATTATAATTTTTATTATGAAATTAATAATTTTTTATCCAAATTATGTAGTGAAATACCTGATTGAATAATCATTTTGACCCTTCGGGGTCATATGTAGTTCTTGCTCGAATTTAACTATAATAATCAGGATAATTTTTTTAATCCTATAAATTAAACCCATTAGAGAATGATATGTTCACCTCCAGAGATGATATACTGTTCATAACAATGATTTCAATTTTAAAATTAAATTTCCAAAAATTAAATTATCCTAAAGATAATTTAACCTTTTCAAAACCTCTTTTTTTTAAAAATGGTGACTCCACTAGGGATAAATCTCTCTCTCCATCTTTAATAATCATAAAAATTTTGTTATATTAGTAGTTTTGACTACCTTTCTTTCATTGGTCCCTATGACCATTTATTTCTTGTGTGATCATCATCATTAAGACATGCTAAAAGAGAGGTGAGTGAGGAAACCTCTTTCAAAGCCAGGCTTAGATATTTTGCCTCTAATTTGATTGATAGAGCAAAAGAGTTAAGCCAAATCTTTAAAATCTTCCTATAAACATTAAAAACTAACATGCTCAAATATATTGCAAGAACACTAAATTTTATAATTTATAGGAGGTCCTTCAATTTCAAATTCAAACTTTTAATTATCTAGCAGAATTTGATCTTTTACAATCCTAATAGATTTATATATTTTATCATTATATAGGTATTATTATTCTTAAAATTTAGTATGCATTATAGAATATAAATCTTAAACATTTTCTTCAAATTCAATTCAAAATCTTGATCCTCCTAGTGAAGTCATCTTTCAACATTTCACTCCAGAATCATTTATTGAGTTAAGAAAAAGTCAAGCCGATTTCTAAGAATCTCCTAGTCAAAATTTTGTAAACCTGTATATTGAATGCTAATTCAACATAATGAATTTCAAAAATTAGGGTAGATTCTGCCATATTTTCAAACTTTCAAATCCCTTTCAAAATCATCCAGATTCAATCATCATTGCTATATGTCTTCCTATAACACCCTCTTGTAGTTTAACATAAGAAATGCAAATACAACCTTCTCCAATCAACTTCAAATTTATTTTATTCTATCAAATTTGGACCCCAACACTTTTCCCTCGAGTCAATCGGCAGGAAGAAAGAGTAGAGCCAAAATCTTCTAATTTTCCTTTTAAATTTGTAAACCATCATGTTGAATGTAAATTCAACATGTTGAATTTCAAAACTCAAGGGAAATATTTCAATCTTAAAAAAATTCAAACTTCTCTTCAGACTCCATTCAAATCAAATCCAAATTATCATTGTTATATGTTTTCCACAACACTCCCTTGTAGTCTAGCATATACAATGAATTTCAAGTTTTCTTCAAATCAAAATTAACCTTTGTATTTTATCATTGCATGCCATATTATAATCCTTATAATTTGGTATATATAATAAAATATTTTTTTATTCAAATTCAAATTTAAAATTCTAATTCAAATACTCTATTTTTAAATCTCAGACAGTTAGGTTTTCAATTAATTGCCATAAAGTTGCTTTTCTCGATTGATCTAAATCTTCTCATAGAAGAACTGGTTTATAACAGTATAATCCAGTTTTGGATAGGGTTTAAGTCCTTAAGGTTGGCAATTAATGGTGGAACTCTAATTGACTTTGCTATTGAAGGTGACAAGGATGCTCCCTTAGTTAAATTAGCAGTAGGGACAGCGATTGATGCCCCTCCCAATCTTAAAAAGGAGGTAGTTGTCACCCCCATTCTTGCTAAACCCCTTAATGAGGATAAGGAATATAAGTTTTTTGTATCTTCTGAGAAGGATAAGAAGTTAAAGTCTGTAGTTGTATCTAAAGTTAAACCTGTGTTTGAGGAAGTGTCCTCCAATATTGAAGTCTCTTTTGATAGTAAGAATGCCAGGAAGAACTACCTAAGAAGGGTGAGGAAGAAGATAACTAAGACCAGGAAGATAGACAAGTTGAAAGCCTTGATTTTAGTCAAGCCTGAGGCAATCGAGGAGCTTCCAATCCTTGCCTCTTCTCCACTCTTGAAAGGGGGTCCTTTCCACCCTCTCATAGCTGCTGCAAGGGAGGAGAGAGTTACCAAGATAGCTAGCACTCTGCCATGATCAATGGACTATTCAGTTAAGAAGACCCTAAAGAAAAAATAGACTTTGAAAATAAGGATGATAAGGAACATCATCCACACTTGTGCTGCTCAAGCATATCAAACAAAAGAGCAGTACATGAAACACCTAAAGGGGGTGATCTCTGATAAACTTGAGAAGGAAGTTCTAAAGAAAGATAAATCAGAAGTTAGAAACCTAACTCCTCAACCAATGAGGAGGAATAAAAAGTTTGTTAAGTAGACTTAAACTTCAGTTTTTGTGGTTTGGTATAACTTGGTGCCTTACCTCCAATATGCAAAAATAGAGGAGATAGTTCTAATGGGATCTCGTAAGGGTCGTCTTCACAATGGTAGACCACCAGTCCCTCTTTCAAGATTTTCTAAGCTAGCCCCTATGATAGCCAAGTCTAAAGTGAAATAGTGATTATTAAGGGCAAGAGGCCCATGTCACCCAAGAAGCATTATGTGTCGAAGTAGTTGAGTAGATATGTAGGGATACAAATTCAAGATAGTTCAAATTCATTATCAGATTATGTCCCTCAGCTCCATGTTGAGGGATGCAAGGATTCCACTCTTCCTTATATTGGATCTCTTAAAATTCAAACTCCTCCATCATTAATCAAGGTGGATATCCCTCACCCTACTGATGATACCGCCCTCATGACTACTGATATTAGTATAGTCTGAGGGGAGGGATAATCCTATATTCTAATTACTATATGTAGACACAATTAGCTATAGAGTTAGTTATTGAGCAAGACCTCAAGATCTAGGATATAATCTCTAAGCTTAATAAGAGAGAGTTTTAGGAAATGATAAAATGCTTAGGATACTTCCAGTAGATCCATCTACAATTGACAACATATCAACCGATGAAGTGGTCCAGAAAATTTGAGAGATTTTAAAGAAGAAGGCTATAGAAGCCTTCAACCCATATTTAGATGATTTCTTCATTGAAGAAGATTAAGGAAAAAACATTTATTTGGGTGAGACTTGAGCATCAGTCAAAAATGCTGAGTCTTCAAAACCTTGCTCTGGTATAGAAGAAAGCTCAGCAGTTGCTGGGTCAAATTCTAATGAATCGATAGAGGCCAAAGATGATAATAAACATATCAAGAATTTACAAGAATAAATTATGGAGATGACACTACAACTTAAGGAAATGCAAAATCAGTTGATTAATAAATAATAATCCCTATATAATCCATCTCAAACTGTAGTTCAATCAGTGACCGATCACTATAGAAAGCAAGAATTCATATTAAAGTTTCGTAAGTTAACACCAATTCCTCCCGTTCAACCAGTAATCCCTTCAAGACAACCAGTGATCCAACAAATTTAGCTAATAGTTCTCTCAATTCCTCCAACTCAATCTTAGATAGATATTAAATAGATGGTTGAGACACAGGTAAGGGATGCCTTAGACTATTCTCAAGGAATTGTGTCTATTCCAATGGGTAGGCCCTACCCTAAAAACTATAACCTAGTTCCTTATCCAAAGGGCTTTGTGCCACCTTTTGCAAGGTTTTCAGTGGCTTAAATAACTCGAGATAGCTTCTAGCCCACTTTTGAGCGAGCTGCTACAACATAAGGGGGTCAGATGCTGTACTGTTTCATCAGTTTATTAGTAGTCTTTCCTGTATTGCTTTCAAGTGGCATGCAGATCTACTAAACGGTTCAGTGAAAACATTCATAGAGCTCGAGGGTCTATTCTTAAATATATTCTCAAGAGCTCAGCAGATAATAACTATTGGTAATCTTGTAGTCCAGAAACAAAAATTAAGAGAGATTTTAGTTGAATACATCCTAAGATGGTGAAATCTCTCGATGAAGTGTGAACCTCAACTACTAGAGCAACATGCTGTGGAAATTCTTATAAAGAATATCATTTCTGTTGAAGGGGATCACTATCAAAACTTTTGAAAAGCTTCTAAAAAAGCTAATAATATACAAAAAGAGGCTTCGAGAATGTCATTCTTATTTTTTTCTTCATAGGAGATGAAAACTAGTAAGCTAGTGAAATCATTTAAAGAGAAAGCTGCAACAATTTTAACAGTTGATAAGGGAAAGAAACTAGCCAGTTCTCAGTATAGAAATCCGTTACCACCTCAATCAAATCAAAAATCTCAACCATTCCAGGAAACCTCTCAACCGAATAAGGAGCCTTAACCAATTTCTTTGAAAGAGAGATTGGCTCATCCTTATCTATTTAAAAAGGAGTCAATAAGGATAATTTTCAAGGGCCTTCTGAAGAAACCAAATTTTTGGTAGCCTGAGGCCAAGAAGTTGTAAGAGGCAAATAGAAAGGATGATCCTAAATTTTACCCTTATCAACACATAGTTACCAAAGAGAGCATGGGTCATGATCTAACAGGTTAACTTAGAGACTTTGCAGTAGGACGTTGGTATAATTTCCTCTCCAGTAGTTGTAGGAACAAGTGTAATTAATATAAATTAAAAGAGAGATACTTTTTTATAGAGGAAATAGGGTGATGATAGATGTGTACAAGTGGCAGATGGTGGCTTAAAACCACTATCCCCACTGATATTATCTAACTTTTATTAAGCCCCATCAAAGGCAAAGGGTTAAAAATCAATAAAAAAGAATGATCCTTCTGTAAATGTTTTGATAACTAATATTAAGAATGTGATTCAAAATTATTCTTTTGTCGATAATAATCAAATCTTATCTGAGATCAATCAAGACATTAAAAACCTCAGCTCCCCAAATTTGACCACTCAAAGGGGGGATAAATATGAAGTCTTATCAGATGGTGACACACCCAAAATTAACTTTTAAGGGAGTCCCACCATGATAAACTTTTCAGATTCAGACTCCCATTTAGAAAATGACAATTAATCACCTATGGAGAGTATAGACCTTACTATAGTTTACCCTTCCAATTATATCATAAAAGTACAACTACAAGGTGGTAAGGTCATACCCCCTAGGATTCTTCCTTAGGAAAAAGGAAAGCAAGTTGTTTTTGTTGATCCAATTAAAATGTCCACTCAACAATCAAATCCTCCTTCAAATCTACCAGATTCTAGTCATGATGTTCCAAAAGTTGATTACAATGTCTTAGCTCATCTTAGGAAGTTGTTTTCTAAGTTGAGTATCTATAACGCCCTTATCGTCTTTAAGGAGATGAGGGAATCGTTAATTAAAAAACTTCTTGACCCAGAGATTTTCTTTCCTCAGCTAGCTTCAATTTCTAAAAAAAAAGCTTTATACTTACAGGAAATCCTAGGAGTAACCTATTTTGATTAGGATTTACTCCTAGGAATTACTGATCATAAATGAACACTTTACATTACCATAAATGTGGAAAAATTCAAGTTATCTATAGTTCTCGTTGATCCAATTGCATCAATCAAAGTGTTGAATATAAAGACTCTCGTACACCTTAGATTTGATACTAGTAAGATCTCAACCAAAAAGTTGGTTCTTTATGGGTTCAACAAAAAATGTTAGAAGGCTTTAGGTTCAATTACCCTCCTTCTAGAGATAGAAGATTTGAAAACATAAGAAAAATTTCATATAACTGATTCAGTCAATTCATGCTTTAGGTAGGCCGTGGATCCATGAGTATAGGATGGTTCCATTTACCCTATACAAATGTATTAAGGATCAATGAGATGACATTGAGTATGAAATTTATGATGACCTGTAACCATTCTTTGTTCATGAGATCGAGATCTATGAGGATGCTGCATACTACGCACATAAAGGGTCCACTGCATGTTATAAGGAAGAGATCAATACTAAGAAGGATAAAGCAGAAAATTAAGGTTCAAAAGAAATTCAAAAATTTAAAAAGAAATAGTCAAAAATCAAAAAGAAAGGATTTCCAGTAACAAAGATGATGTCGAATGTGTGGTCTTTAGGCCTCCAACAATTTACTTCAAAGAGTTAGTAGGATGGCCCAAAAATCACGCGGTTGAGGCCATGCTTTAGTTGAAAAAAAAAAATCCCCCAATGAACATTGAACTAGAATTAAGTTCTAATAAAGAATCAAGAAAAAGGGGTGCCATAATTGCTTTTAACTATCAAAAGATAAATCTTCCTCTGAAATTTGATCTCACGTTAGAATTGAATAGTGACCAGGATGGTGATAAATCAAAATTTTCAATGTGACGAGCCTATATTAACTCTTTACGAAAGCTTTATAAGATAGTTGAATCCTTAACCTTATCCCCACTATCTGCTGACAGCGTCTTAGAGTTAGTAATTAAGGATACCCCTAATTTAGATGGAGAAGTCAGAAAAGTCTATAAGATTTTCCATGGCTCCACCTCCTCGGGGAATGAAGATGATGTAACCCTCGATGAGGTAGACTTTAATGAATTAATAGAATTACCTTTTAGCTACTTTCCTGTTGGTGTCAAAACTCTTATCTCTAATGGTCTTGTTTGATTCAATAAACTAAGGTCAAGCTAGATACCATGAAAATATTTGAAATTCAAAAATAAAAAAAGATTAGACAAGTGGTATCGCCTTTGATACCCTCTGTTTTTTTATGATGATGAATATTGTTTAATGATAATTATTCATCCAAAATCTAAAAATGTCCTTACTAAAGTCATTGATTCACTTGATAGAATTTATTTGGAGACTATAGATGATTCTGATGATATTCAAGTTTGGGATGCACCCCTTGAATTTGAGGAAGAAATCAAATCGACAAACGATGAACTTACAAGATGAACTTACGAAAATAAAATATGGAATAGAAAATGACCCTCGCCCCACTTTTATAAGATCTTTATTTAGTAAGGATGAGTTTGAGGATCTAATTCAACTTCTCTCTAAGTTTAAGGATTGCTTCACCTCAACGTATAAAGAAATGCAAGGTTTATTCATCGATGTGGTAGTTCATAAACTTGGAATCCAGCATAATGCCATTCATGTCAAATAAGCTCCATGACGTATGTGTCTATAAATTAAACAATAAGTCATTTCTAAAGTTAAGAAACTGGTCGAGATCCAATTTATTCGAGAGGAAAATACCCCTCTTGGGTAGCTAGCATCGTGTCAGTTTGAAAGGAAAATGGTCAAATCTGAGTGTGTGTTAATTATAGAGACCTGAATAAGGCATATCCTAAGGATAAATTTCCTTTACCCATACTAGAACTTAGGGTGATCATTACCTCTTCACACGTTATTTTTTCTTTTATGGATGGTTCATCTCGTTATAACCAAATCAAGATGGCCTCAGAAGAAAAGAGAAACATTGCATTTAGAAGTCCTATAGGGATCTTTTGTTGTAAAGTGATGTCATTTGGCCATAAAAATTTTTGTGCAACCGACCAGTGGACTATGAATCAAGTCTTTGATGAATTAATCCATAAATAATTTTAATGCTAGATCAATGATTTAATTGTCAATAGTAAGGTCAAAGAGGGCCTTCTTTATGATATAAGAATTATCTTCAAGTGGTTGCGCCGCTATGACCTTAAGATGAATCTGCTAAAATACGCTTTTGGCATTACTTTAGGAAAATTATTAGGTTTTATAGTGAGGCACGATGGAATAAAAATTAATCCATCTAAAATTGAAGCCATCTTAAATATGCCACCTCCTAAAAAGCCTTACTCAATTAAAGTCTCCTCAAGGCAAACTAGCACATATAAAAAGGTTAATTTCAAATTTATCTCGCACATGTCAACAGTTCTCTATCCTTGCTAAGAAGGATGTCAAACTCATTTGGGATGAGAAATGTCAATCTACTTTTAAAAATATCAAAAAATACTTGATAAATACACCTGTTTTGGCAGTCCCTGTTCCGTGGAAACCCTTAATCCTTTAAACTATAGCCCTTGATGAGTCTCTTAGGGCCCTTCTAGCTCAAGTCAATGATGAGGGAAAAGTGAATGCTCTATATTACCTAACTTAGAGACTTATTCCAATAAAAATTGGATACCCTGTAATCGAGAAATATTGCCTTCCCTTAGCAAAACATTATGGCATTATATGCTTTCTCATCAAGTCAATTTATTTTCCAGTGCCAATCACCTGTAATACCATATGACCCAACCTATGTTGTTAAGATGTTTAGCTCATTGGTCTATGATATTGCTTCAATTTGAATTCACTTTCATTCTCCTACGTGATGTGAAAGGACAATCCATTATCGACTTCCTTATAGTGCACCCGCTACCGATATAGTCTCCTCTAAATGATGATTTACCTTAAAAGCAAATCATGAGTTTCAAGGAATCAAATAATCGAGTCTAGGAAATATATTTTGACAGTGCAGCTTCCTCCCATCAGGGCAATGCACGTCAATTTACTATTCTTAGAAAAGCTGAATTGGCTTGATTTTCATCACAACAAATAAGGAAATGATGCACCTTTCTTACCACTTATCTAATCCTTGCATAAACAACGAGTTTGAGTATGAAGCTCTAATAACTGTTCTGGAACTTGCTATCCTAATGGAGATTAAAGAGATTAAAATCTTTGGTGACTCTCAATTAGTAATCAACCAGATTGCAGGGACCTATAAGGTTTTGAATCCCAAACTCCTGAAGTACCACCAGTACACTAGTCACTTGCTCGAGTAAATTTATGTTGTGACTATGTATAAGATTCCTTATGGAAGCAATTCTTTGGTGGATTCCCTAACAAAGCATGCAATGGAATTTGTTTATCTAGAAGATGACTCTATTCCTATAGAGGTTCAGGGTCATCAAGTCTTGTCTCTTGTAGATTTAGAGCACTTCAATAAATAATCTCCCTAAATCCTTTCTCTTCAATAATCAATGAAGAAGGTAATTGGAGATAACCACTGATCTATTAACTTTAAGAAGGAAATCTTCCCCACGATAGGTCACTTGCAAATCAAATCAAGAAATGTGTCCTGTCATATGCACTAGTCAACAATATGATGTACCGTCAATCATTCTATCAGATGGGGCTCCATTGTTTAGATAATTAAGAAGCCTTGAAGATCATTAACGAGGTTCATGTTGGACTATGCAGTGCTTGTCAATCAGATCTAAACTTGGTTGATCAAATTAACCACCTTAGGGGTGTGAACAGTCATTTTGAATCGAATGACCCTATCTTCGGATAAAACCACTTCCATTCAACCCTAAATGTTGAAATAAACTTGTTAGACCCAATCCCATTCCCTAGGCCAACTTGGTTGACCCAAATGCGCTCTATGGGCCCAAATAGTAATTTTGACCAAATCGAACTCTCCAAACCTTATACCTCTTCACACAAACTCAATCCATCATTTTAAAATTTTTAAACCCAAACCCAGACCCTGGGTCAACCTAGTTGACCAATTAAACCTAGGTTGATTAAATCAATCCTTAATCTATTTAAAGCATAAATTTTTTGTTTTTTTTAAGTAAATATAAAAACATAAACAAATAAATAAACATGCAAATTATTAGAAGTGAAAATACATGGCATCCAAATAATATGGCATACTAACTAAAGTAGACAACAAACTTCTCCCCCTTTTGATATCACTAAAAGGAGGAGCACCAAACAAAGTTACAAAAAAATATAAGACAGTGACATAGTCAATAAGTAAAATCCTGATCAGGTGGTGGTGGAGGTGACTTAAAGAAGAAGTGGATGGACGCAAACTATTAATGAATTGAAGTAAATCTTTCCCTAAACCATCACATATCCTCCTCGTGTTGTTATTGTTCTTCGTGGAAACGAGGTACAAATCGGGTTTGGAGTTTGTCGATTTGTTTGATTATTTCATCATGATGATAAGTAGGTGTAGGTCCTCATTGTGGTGCATGTCTTCTTTATGGAGCAGGTTCTCCTGTAGGAGTAGCCTCCACTTCTTCATCAAAATTTGGCTCATCACACACTTGGCCCCAATGAAACAAAATATGATAGGAGGCATCCGTATAGAAAATTGGTAGATTATCGAGTTCATCATAATAGGTTAACTGGTATTTATGGTGAAGAATGTAACCTATGAGGTTGCCAAGAGCTAAATTGAGTTTTTTATGGGTGCTAGGAAGGCGAACTAAGGTCATGTTTTGGATATAGTCAAAAATTAAGTTGGCTTCATTAAATCTAGTGTTTGATAAGATTAGGTAGTTGATAACATACAGGATTGAGGTCATATGTATCATATCTCCAGCTTTGGGTATGACTGATTTTCTAAGAACATGTTGTATGATGCAAGCATTTTGGGTTAGAGACTAGACAAGTGGTTGGTGTTGGTTCAAGGCAACATTCCTAAGAACTAGATTGAAAGAACTCTAGTCAAATTTGTTTATTATGAAAGAGTGGGCTTGAGGTCCTTCAGTAGAAAGCCTGAAGTATTAAACAAGATTAGCTTTTGTGATTTTTATCTTTTGACGACAAACAAATGAGGTGAGGGTCAAGGTTTCTACATCCATCTTTAGATTTGTAAGGAATTCAAATAGGAGCTCAAAATTATAAGGGAATGATAGGGTAAGAAGGAATTAAAAATTAGTGGAAGCAAAGAGGCTCATCACCTCAAAGTTTAAGGTTGCTTGATTAAGCATACGAGAGGGGATTATCTTACAAGCCTTGAACTTATGCTTTCCCATCCTTAGCGGATAAAAAATGGTCGTAGTGGTGACAAGAGGAAGAAGAGCTTCCTAGGACGAGCTATCCAAGCTTGCTTGAGCTTTCCATCGAGTAAGAATAAGTGAGAGTGAGTGTAGTGAGAAGAGGTTAAGTGAAATGAGCTTAATTTCTCTTCAATTTACAGAAATTTTGACTTATCATACAATACAATCGGGTATTATATAGTACGATCATACACTTATTTCATCTAGACGAATAGTTGGGAAAGGTTGTCAAATCATAAAGTATGTTTAGTACGTACAGTACGATCTGAAGGAATTACGTTCGTCACGACGAGTCATCAGTATGACCTTTGACGAAATCATTCATACAGTACAAACAGGTGTTCGTACGGTATGAAGTTCAATTATATCATACTGACCGAGTTTAATTCATCCCAATCCATTTGTACACTTGGATCATATAATACAAAATAAATATATTATATAATATGAAGTGCAATTATATCATACCAAATAGCCTGAATGCGCAACCACGTGTACCGTACAGTACAAAGCAAATAGTACAGTATGATATATAGATAAGAAATTAAATCTAGAGCATTGGTTTAATAGAGGGTTGTGTTTTATGTAGTTTTGAAAGATCATACAATACAAAAATAAATTGTATAGTGCGATGGTGAAAAAAATTATTAGTTTTGGAGTTCAGTGAGGCGAGTGTATTACAATCAGGAAACACCTTAGACCAGTTTTTTTTTTTTTTACTAATTTTAATGATTTTACTTTTTTTTATTTTGGATCACGCAAGAATGTCTATGACACCAAGTTTTGTCCTCATGATGCTAAAGGTGTTATTTGCTAGTGGTTTTATTAATGTCTGCCAATAAATCTCCTGTAGCTATATGTCACAATTTTATGTCTCCTTTAGCCACATGATTTCTTATGAAATGATGTCTAATGTCTATGTATTTTATTTGGGAGTGTTGAATTTGATTCTTAAATATGCAAATTTCACTAATGTTGTCACACATAATTATGATGGTTCCTATGGGTAATCCAAGATCTAGAAGTTGTTGTTTGAACCAGAGCACTTGTGCAACACAACTTCCTACTACTATATATTCTTCCTCGATTATGGAAAGGACTACTAATTTTTTTTTTTACTTGACCAAGAAACTAAAGATTGTCCTATGAATTGATAGTTGCCAGATATGCTTTTCTTATCTATCCTATATCCTACAAACTAAAAATCTAAGTACCCAAAGATTTGAAATGATGTGTTTTGCTTAGGATATCAAATTCCTAAGTTTGGGGTTCCTAGTATATATCGAAGGATTCTCTTGACCGCAGTTATGTGAAACTCTTTAGGATAGACTTAAAATTGGGCACAGAGGCACACACTAAATATTATGTCCAGTCTACTAGCAGTTAAATAGAAGAGAGATCCAATTATTCCTCTATATTTTTTCTGATATACTGATTTTCAATTTGGATCTTTGTCTAGTTAAATCATAGAACTCATGGTGAGGGTTCAAGGGTTTAGCACTGTCCACTTCATACTTTTTTAGAATATCCTTAATGTAATTAGTTTGGCTAAGGAATATTTCATTTTTTATTTATTTTACACTAAAACTAAGAAAATAATTTAGCTCTCCCATCATGTTCATTTCAAACTCACTACTCATTATTTTTTGAGAATTCATCACATAGGTTTTTATCTGATTATCCAAATAGAATGTCATCTACATAAATCTGAATAATGGTAATTTCATCTTTTACCCTTTATAAGAAGAGAGTTGTATCCACACAACCCTTAAGAAATCCTCTATCTAGTAAGAATGAGCTAAGTTTCTCATACCAGGCTATAAGTTCTTACTTTAACCCATACAGTGCCTTTTTTAATTTGAATACATGATTTAGAAATTATGAGCTTTCAAAACCGGGGGGGCGTTACTCAACATAGGGGGGGGTTACTCAACATAAACAACCTCTTTGATTACCCTATTTAGAAAAGCACTCTTTACATCTATCTGATAAAATTTAAAACATTTAACACAAGCAAAGGCTAAGAACACACTTATGGCTTCTAGTCTAGCTACTGGGGCAAAGGTTTCTTCAAAGTTTATGCCTTCAATCTGGTTATACGTCTTAGCTACTAGACTGGCCTTATTTCTTACTATGGTTCCTGAGTCATTCACCTTATTTTTAAAGACCCATTTCTTTCCCAGTACACTATGCTCTTTAGGTCTCTTAACTAATTTCCAAACATCATTTATAGCAAATTAGTTCAATTCTTCTTGCATTGCTAGGATTCATATTTCATCTCCTAAAGCTTGATCTATACTTGTGGGTTTTATCATAGAATTAAGTGCAGAATAAAGAAACTCCTTCCTAAGTCTGTGCCTAATTCTCACACCTTCTGATGGGTCTCCTAAGATTAATTATTTAGGATAACTAGAAGAGTATCTCCATTCTCTAGAAAAGTATTCCTGAGGTTCTCCCCTTCTCTTTTGGTCATAGTTTCTACTCCCTAAATTGCCTCTGAAAGTTTGTTAGGGATGTTAGGCCCCTTATGAACTGACCCAAGGCTAATTAAGAGAGTGGTGAATTGGTATTTAAAATATATTTAAAACAAAGCTCAAACCAAACCAAAATTCACCACAAAGAAAACACAATGCAGAAATAATAAAGGAAAGAACACACCAGATTTATAGTGGTTCGGTCAAACCTTGACCTACGTCCACTCCTCGGAGGCACCCTATAAGTATT
The DNA here is from genome assembly GCF_001605985.2 of Dendrobium catenatum. Classification (NCBI taxonomy): domain Eukaryota; kingdom Viridiplantae; phylum Streptophyta; class Magnoliopsida; order Asparagales; family Orchidaceae; genus Dendrobium; species Dendrobium catenatum. The sequence continues at coordinate 501,232 of NW_021320019.1, read as the reverse complement.
GCACTAAACAAAGTATATCTCCTTTAGCCCTCACAGCTAGGCGAAGAAGCCCTTACAAAATCACTTCCACCTTCCCCAGTGCGGTGGAGTAGCTAGGTCCTTTGACACCAAAGAGATCTTCTTCTTCTGTGAACATCCCTCAAGACAAGCCTTGAATCCGACAGTACTAAGGTGCAAGCTCACCGAAGCAACCATGTGCAAACCCCCTCCACACTCCCTTGAGTCCCCCTCCAAGGATCTTTTCCCTCTCTCAAACTCCACCCTTTCCTCTCTCCCTTTCAAACTCTCTCTTCAAGTTCCCTCCAAAAGAACGAAGCTACAATGGCTGACAAAGACACTTACCAAGTGTCTTTTCAAAGCTTAAATAGAAGATCTCAAAATGATATCAATAATGTAACTTGCCAACTTTATCATCCAGGCTGATATAAATATCAGCCTAGCTGATCAGCATAAATTACGCTCAATCAGCCCGATCGGTTAGGGACGATCAGAAGAATTTTGGTCATATTGTCCAGGATGATAGGATATCATCCTGGATGATTAGTTAAAATCAGAGGAAAATCATCTTGTGCATCACCCTGAATAGAAGATGGCTGATGTTAAATCATCCTGGCCGATCCTGAGATCGGCCCTGCCGATGTGATCATGCAAATCACCATTAATTGCTTTCTTTAAATACCAGATCAATTTAGGCATAGTTGTCAACATCGTTTAGGCCGATGATATGGATCGTCTTGATCAATATCCAAAAATAAATAATTCCTAAATAGATCTGGCAGTAGATTCTTTCTGATTTAAGCCTATCATCCAGGCCGATACAAGGATCGTCCAGGCCGATCAGCTTAATGATGGCTGCCTTAATCAGGATGCCCTAATTCGGGTTTCTATTTTTGAATCGATCATCCAGGCTGATATAAATATCTTCCCGGACGATGTTACCAAAATAATAAACTCTAGGGAACAATCAAAAATTCTTCCAAGGTGTGTATGAGCAAGTTTACGAAGCATTAGGAGCCACACCAATTACAAAGACTCAAGAAAGGAAAAAAGGTGTACAAAGTGACTTAGACCTAATCTACCCTATCTTGAGTTGGTTCCAATGCAGTATGATCTTGTGGACTTGAAATGTCAGTAGGCAATGTAGTCATAGAGAAACAAGAGTGTTTGCTATCATCAAAATCATAATCCATGAATCCAGATCCGCAACAGCCTCTACTTCATTTTTTTCAAATTTAGATTCAGAGGACCTGTCTGATTCATTAAATACTACATGGGTGGACTATTCTACTACTAGGGTTCTCTTATTGAAGATTATATAATCCTTACATATAAATGAATAAACTAAGAAGACACCCTCATCAGCATTGGGATCAAATTTTCCTAAGAGAAGTTGTCCATTGATTAAGACAGAACATTTGCAACCAAAGACATGCAAGTGATAAATATTTGGTGTTCAACCCTTAAGGAATTCATAAGGTTTTTTATTCAACTTTGACCTAATGTTTACCCTATTTAAGACTTAACACAGTTCATCGCTTCAATCAAAAAATATCTAGGAAGAGTGTACTCAACTAACATTACCCTAGCAGTTTCTACCTATGTTCTATTCTTTCTTTTGGCTGTTCCATTTTGCTGAGGAGTTATAGGGGTAGAGAAATTATACTCTATTCATATATCTTAATAGAACGATTCAAATTAACTCTCCACCTTGATTATTATGGAGTGTTGAGATTTCACACCCTAATCTTTGTTGAATCCAAGTGGAGAAAGTCTTAAATTCCTAAAATGACTCATTCTTATGTGCTAGGAAACTTACCAAAGTGAACCTAGAGAAGTTGTCTACAATCACAAATCCATAATTCTTTCCACCGTACTGACGGGACCAAATAGGTCCATGTGAAGGATTTCTAGTGGCCTAGATGTATTCACATCCTTGATTGAATGAAATGATAATTTCACTTATTTTCCTAGTTGGTAGGCATCACATAGATGGTCCTTAATGAAGTCTAACATAGGTATGTCTCTAACTAGATTTTTCTGAGTGATATTCTTGAGTGTTTTATGCTAGCATGGCATAATCTCTTATGCCATAGCTAAGAGTCATCCATTATTGTTTCAAACACATTGAATTTGAATTCTCAATACAATCAAGATCTAACATGTAAACATTATTTATTCAATTTTCTTCTAATACAAGTTTATCATTTAGGCTAATCAAGCATTTATTAGAAAGAAATTTTATGTTAAAACCTTTGTCACACAATTGACTAATGCTTAACAAATTATGCTTTAAATCATCTACTAATAAAACATTTTCAATTAAAATATTTTTAGTATTTCCAATAATACCTTAGCCCACCACTTTCCTGGTGGTGTTGTCTCTTAAAGTCATTTTTCCTCCATTCTTGGTCTCTAATGTAATGAACTTCTTCATGTCTCCAGTCATATGTCTCGAGCAGCCACTGTCCAGGTACCACATACTCTTACTAGGTTATTTGTGAGAGTACCCCTACAATATCATTCAAGGGTTAGATTTGGGAACCCAAGTGAGTTAGGATTCATCCTTATGCTTGCATGAATGAGATATATGCATGCAATGCTATGATGAATGCCATTTAGGTCTCCATAATAGGTGTGATTGATGATGAATCATGCAAGTGTGGGCTATGTGACCTAGCATGGCATAAGAAAAGCACATAACACTTGGTAATGGGTTCACTAACCTATGCAGGTAGTGCTGCCTCTTCTTAATATTCTGTGAGACATACAATGCTGGGGTTTGCTTGTTTGGGCTAATATGGATGATGTTTAATTATTTTCAAATACTATGAGTTTTTCTTTCAATGTTTTATTCTCATATTCATAAGCTGCCACTTCCACTTTTAGCTGATGTTCATTATTATATATCTCCCATGCAAGTTCATCTAACTTCTTCAACTCTTTTTCTAATTCCATATGCGATGTCTTCAAGGAATCATGTGCATCAGATAATATAATATGCTTCTTATTTAATGCATCAAACTCATCAAATAGGGATATATTATCTCTATATAAATTAGAATATTCTTTAACTAAGTTAGCATGCTCAATTTATAAAGTACTAAATTTAGCATTAAGATTATCATGCATTTTCTTTAACTTTCAATATGAATCATGGATTTTCTTAGAAATGATCAACAAATCTTTATATGAAAGTTGACATACCTCATCTTTATCTAATTGATCAAGATTATCGTTAGCCTTTAGACACAAATTTGTTATCTCTTCCTCTGCTTCTTCTTCTGATAATTTGAGTCAGAGTCAGCCCAAAATGCCTTTTATGTCTTCATTTTTCCTTTATTATATTTTTCATTCTCCTCACCCTTTTTCTTAATTTGCTGGATCTTTATGTTGGGGCAATCAGCATAGAGATGAACTTTGGTCCAGTTGTTCTGATGACGCTTTGTTTCCTTTTTAGCAAATTTTTGAATTGTCTGGTCATCAGGGCTATATCGCTTCTTCTTGTTCTTCTTCTATAGAGCTTTTAATTTTAAATTTATTTTCTTTTAGAGCCACCATTCTCTCCTTCTTCTTCTCTCCTGCATAATTTTGCCTTTGACTCGCCCCTTGCTCGTAAGCAATGAGTGACCCAAGAAAATTATCAATTGAGTAAACATTTAAATTTTTGGAGTCAATAATTACATATATTTTAGCATCATAAAAACTTGGTAAGCATCTCAAAATCTTATTGACTTTTTTATAATTAGAATTTTCTCTACCTAGTGCATATAAATATGTCACTATCTAGGTGAACCTAGTATACATGTCAGATATAGTTTTGCTAGGTTTCATACGGAAGAGTTTGTAATCATGAAATAAAAGGTTTAATCCAGATTGTTTAACCTCACTAGTTCCTTCATACGTGATACACAATCTATTCGAGATATCCTTAACAGTAGCACAAGTAGACACTCTCATGTAGTCTTCTAATTTTAATACACAAAAGAAATAATTTAAGCACTTTGCATTTAATTGTGCTAGATTCCTATCCTCATTACTCCATTCACTAAACGGTATTTGAGTTTTCATGCCATTCAAAAGTTTAAAAGATGTAGTGTAACCTTCTTGAACCAACATCCACATACGATAGTATATAGAATATAAAAATATAGACATTCAATTTTTTCAAAAATCAATTGGTATGTTATCAAATAAGGGTGGAAGTTATAGAATAACCCTCCACAGTATTTGATTACCAAAATGTGTCATGATCAATTTTTTCATGGTTATCTAAAACACTATTTTTTGAATCATGCTCTGATACTAATTGAAAGTACATGATGCGCCAAGAGGGGGGTGAATTAAAAAAAATTTAAATAAAAAAACAATCCTAAATAAGAGTTTTAAATTTTTATTTTATCCTTAAAAAAAAAAAAACATAACTTGAAGTGGAAGCTAGTAATTAAAACATGATTGTAACATAAGTGGTGAAATTTTAAACCATAGAACAAAGAGCTAGAATTGAATTTTTACCAAGCAGTTATAACAATTGTAAGATGCAAAAAATAAGTAAAGTGCATTAAACAGAAAAAGCACACCATAAGATTTATAGTGGTTCGGTGACTTGACCTACGTCCACTCCCCGGAGTTCTACACTCTGGGAATTTCACTACTCAAAAGTAATTCTCCTTCTGCCCCCACAACAAGGCAGAGAAGCCTTTACACAAACTCACTTTCACCTCCCCGACGTGGCAGTATACCAAATGTTATGTCACCCTCCCTATGACGGCCATGAAACTTCTCATTTTCTCCCTCTTGGAGAAGTCAAAGTACCTTTGAGGATACATACCTAGAAGGCTCTCCTCCTTAGAGATCTCCCACAAAATTTTCTCGGGCCACAGGAGGAGCAAGCATGCAACACGCTTGGAGCAATAGTTTCATCCTCTCAGACTCCTTCAACATAGATTTTTCTTTTCTTCCATATATAAGTGTCTTAAAAAACTGACACTCTATCTTCTTGCTGCATATTTTCTCTAGAGAGTGAAAAAGAGAGTGTTTGGGAGTGAAGTTTAAGAGATCTTACAAGTGAAAATTATGAAGGGTTCACAAGGTTGCCTAAAGGTGAGGATCTCTTTGTATGTTATTCAAATCTCTACCATACTTATATTGAAAACTCTTAAGAAAAGATCTTTGAAGTAGATCTAATTCTCTATCATCATTAGGAAGATGAGAAAGGACGTTACTTCTCTACCATCACTAGGAGGGTCAGAAAGGATGCTGGTCTCTTCCATCACTAAGAGGGTGAGAAAGGATGTCGGTACTCTGCCATCACCAAGAGCGTGAGGAAGGATGTTGATACTCTACCGTCGCCATGAGAGTAAGAAACGATGATGGTAATCTACCACATCGGGGTTGGTGGAAGAAAGGTTATTATAAGGGCTTCTCCGCCTTGATGTGGGAGCAAAAGAAGAGTCACTTTGATATAGTGCAATACCTAAAGAAGGAGTATTCAGGGAGTGGACGTAGGTCTAGTTTGATCAAACCACTATAAAATTTGGTGTTCTTCTATCTTTACTTTTATGCTGCATTTTTTTTTTGTACTTTTATTTTTCTATGGTTGAAAAATCTTTTGTGAGAATCTATCATTGTGTAAAAAAACTAAATTGGTTTTCTCAATTTGTAAATGAATTTTTAAATTACCAATTCACCCCCCCCCCCTCTTGGTTAATTTTGGGACAATTGTATTAGGTCTAACAACCTAATCAAACGTTCAAGTGGTATCAGATCCTATTTTTGAAAATTAAGGTTTATATAACTTTTTGAAAATGATCATAGATACTTTTGGAAACCATAACACTCATGAAGGATATTCAATCACGAGACCACAAATTTTTGATAACATTCCTTTCGACTTTTAGAAAACACGTATGTCTACTTTTCTTCAATCACTTGACTATAGCATGTGGATATTAGTACATGAAGGTTACATTAGACCCACTATAGTTTTTGATGGTATTAGGACTGAACACCTTTTAATGATTGGACTGGAAAGGAAAAAGGACTAGCTTAGTTAAATGCTAAATGCTTAAATAATTTTTTCCATGCACTAAAATCTGAGGACTATATGTGTGTTTCAACCTGTAAAACTGGAAAAGATATTTGGGATAGACTTTATAGAAAGCATGAAGGAACTAATAAAGTGAAATAGTCCATATTGAATATTCTACTACACGATTATAAATTTTTTTGCATGAAACTAAATGAATCAATAACTGACATGTATAATCATTTTACACAAACAGTCACTTCATTACATGCTTTAGGTAGGGAACTAATGAATTCTGAGAAAATCAATATAATTCTTCATTGTTTTCCTACTATTTATGATGCAAAAATAACTATCATAACTGAGTTAAATGACCTAACTATTTATTCTATTTATAATTTACTTGGATCATTGATTGCTTACGAGCAAGGAGTGACATAAAGATAGATTGATGCATGTGATAAGTGGAAGGAGAAAAATATTACATTGAAAGTGGATGACTCGAAAAGTGACCAATCGAGGATGCATATGATATTACACTCATAACCAGGCAATTCATAAGTTTCCTAAGAAGAAAGTAAAGAATATGTTAGTAGTGGAACAAAGATAAGTTCCACAAAAATACAAAAGTTTTAAATGATGTGATTTGTTATGAATATAGGAAGCTCGGACATATTAAATTTGATTGCCTGTAGCTCAAAGCTAATCCTAGCAAGGAGAATGTTGAGGAGAAAATCAATGTTAGGAAGGGCAATGAAAGACTGCAGAGAGCATTATGGGCAAACTCGACTTTAGATTCCTCAGAAATAAAAGTTGAGGAGGAATTCATGAACTTGTGTTTAATGGCTGACAAACTTGATTTGTCATATTAAGAGGATGTATGTGATTTATCTTATAATGAGCTATTTGAAATTTCTGAGAAAATTCATACTAAATATAGAAACTAAAAAAAATTGCATGCCAAACTAAATATAAAGTATTCAAATTAACAAAAGGAGAATGAGATCCTTAGGAACGATCATGCATCTATTGATAGCAATCATATGACATTGTTGGATGAATTTGATGATTTGAACAAAAAGCATGAACTACTGAAATCATCTCATAATGAACTTGAAAAAGATTTTAAATTATTTATGGCAAAATCAGATCAAAGATAACATGAATTGAAAGGTTATAATTCAATTTTGAAATGTGTAAACTCATATCTTGTAGAAAAATTAAATTCCATTAAGGTAGGTGAGACACCCCCTACACTTGAATAATTTTATAATCCTAACCAGAAGTGTACAATTTTAAAACCTAGGAAAAGACAGTGCAACTCACATAGATTGGTAAATCCTTTTTCTAGAGTTAAATATTTTTCATGTGGAATGATTGGTCATATCTCCCACACTTACACAATTCATAGTAAAATATATCTAATGTAGAGACCTAAGATGTATAATTAATAGCATACACGATCTAGATTATTTTTGCCAAGAGATGAACCCAAACTTATTTGGGTTCCCAAGTCTAATGTTTGATTATTTTGTAAAAATGCTCTCATAAAAGTCCTTGTGAGAGAATTTGATACATGAATAGCAGATGTTTGAAGTATATGACTAGAGATACAACACAATTCATATCACTAGAAGACAGGAATAGAGACAAAAATTATACTGGGAGACAATACCACTTCAAAAGTTGTAGGTACAGGTATGATTAACAACAAGAACAATTTTTTCATTGAAAATGTTTTTTTGGTGGAAGGCTTAAAACATAACTTGTTGAGTATTAATTAGCTTTATGATAAAGGTTATAGTGTTAAATTTTTTTATACAAGCTATATTATAAGCCAAAATGGAATTGATGTGTTGCATGAAAATATGGTAAATAATTTATACATGCTTTATTTAAAATTTGTTAAATCTTCTAATGCTTTTTATCTTAAAATAATTATTGATGAATCATGGTAATGGAAAAGAAGACTTTATCACGGAAGAATAAAAAATCTTATGGAGATTACACAAAAAGAATTGGTTAGAGGGATACCCAAACTAGACTTCACTAAGGATCACAATGTATGATGCATGTCAATTAGGAAAATAGGTGCAGTCCTCCTTTCATTCAATTAAAGATCTTAGAACTAGAAAACTATTGGAAGTTTTACACATGGATCATTTTGGACCGATTAGCACTATAAGTTTAGGAGGTAAATTTTTTGGGTATATAATTATTGATTATTTTTTAAGATTCACTTGGGTCAAATTCTTATCACATAAGAGTGAATCATTTAATAAATTTAAAAATTTTTGCATATGGATTCAGAGAAAACTAGGGTGTAAAATATTAACAATTCAAAGTGATCATGAAGGAGAGTTTAAAAATGAAAAATTTGAATAATTTTGTAAAGAGCAAGGAATTGATCACAATTTTTTAGCACCTAAGACCCCTCAGCAGAATGGAGTTGTTGAAAGAAAGAATAGAACCTTGATAGAAACTACTAGAGCCATGTTGGCTGAATATTAACTTCAAAATATTTTTGGGCTGAAGTGGTTAGTACGACTTATTATATTCTGAATTGAGGAATATTGGATCGAAGTTGAACAAGACACCCTATGAACTTCTTAAGGGTATAACAACTAATCTTTCACATTTACATGTTTTTGGATGCAAGGTGTTCATTCATAATAATGGAAAAACTCCTTCAGGAAAATTTGATCCTAAATCTGATGAAGTAATTTTTGGAAGAGACAAGATTGAAGAAAGATCATATTGAAGAAATTTCTCAAGGAATTGAAAATATAATTTTGGAAGAGAATGTTGTATTAGAAAACACTTTGCCTAGAGAATGAAAATTTTCTAAGAATCACCCTAAATAATTAATTTTAGGTGAATCAGTTTAGGTGTGATTGATCTTAATGCTTAAAATTAAATTTCTACAAATTTGATTTGTAATGTATTGATGTGTTTATTTGTTTTATTTATTTATTTATTAATGTTTGGTTGTTTGTTAGTGTTTATTTGTTTCATTAGTTGTGTTTTTTTTTCCTTTAGTATTGAGTTTTTTGTTTTGTTTTTCATTGTTGCATGTCATGAATCTTGTGTGAATTGTTTTTTTAATAGAGCTTGTGTTAATCATGTCTTGAGTTTGATTTTCTTTTGTAATGTACAAACGTTTTGTACCATATGAATTATGTAGACTATACATAATATTTTCTGAGTTGAGCACATTAAACTAAGGTTTTTTAATGCATATCATATTGTACGATGATGTTATCATTCTATATGATCCAATGTTTTTCATTTGTACGATTGCGGATGTTTTTCTATGGTTGGTTATTTTTGTTAGATCATGCGTACGAAATCATATTTCATCTATATGATCCTATTGTCAGTTTCTCATGTAGACAAATCTAACTGTCAGATACGATAATTATTATTTTGATCATCCCAAATGAATAGGTGTTCGTCTGTATGATCGTATGGTTAAAAAGCCTGTACGAAAGGATGCCTCGGGAATGGCAGTTTATGGAAAGTCATTTCATTTTTTGCCCTTTCCATTTATATATAAGAAACTAGTTTTACCATATGATTTTAAAATCGTGTGTATGATCTAAATTTCATAATGTATGAAAGGTAACTTTCTTTAAATTGAAAGGCATTTGATGATTTTTATTCACAATCATTTTCAAACATCAAACCTTCTCGAGTCCAAACTTTAGGAATGGCGAGCAGTAGAAAATATGCATGAAGTTCTAGGGGCTCGTCTTCTTGCTCCAGTAGAGATGATAACTTTCTTTCTAAGGATAATGAGGAAGCTTACAAACATTTTGTTGAAGCCAAAATTACCCCCTCTCATCTTCTAATTCATTGAGACATTAACTTCTCAGTTATGCCTCTCTTCGCCTCAATCCTCACATTGATCTATGCATATCATCCAAAAACCTTTCAACTTTTATTGTAAACATGAAAGTAAATGAGGATCACACTAGGTTGACTTCCTACGTATTTAAGCAGAGAGTACAAATAACAAAAGAAGATTTAGGCAACTTTCTCCTTCTTAGGACTCAAGGGGTTAGTGCACACACCTTGACCTCTATATCGGATTTTGATTGGTCTAAAATTAACCAAATCCTTAGAGGTGTAGTACAAGTAAATCATCTTTCCAATGTGTATACCCTTAGCCAGAATGTCAGGATCATCCAGCACATTTTGAGAACCTCTATAATACCTAAAGTTGGTGATCATATCAATCTGACTCCTCTTTTTTCCACTATCACATACCATATTATGACCAATACTCCTATTGCTGAAGACCAACTAATTATTGATTACATCTATAAACTTTTTTATATTGGACTTCCACACAATAGGAGAAAGAAAAATGTGGCCTTAGGTCACCTAGTTGCCTACATTTTAGAAAAGATGTACAACTTCATCCATCCTGACCCTCCCACTCAGCTTCCTATTTACTTTATCGATGCTTCATTTCATGCACTTTTTAATTGGGATCAAGGATCTGAGGAATAAGAATCCGAGGGAAAAGAAGGAGCTCCTACTCCAGCACCCGCACTTGCACTTGGACCTGATTAGATTTTTTATCAAGAAATGGTTCATCAATTTGATAGACTGGAAACTCATTTTGATCAAATTGAGACTCATCTAAATCAATAGGATGTGAGGTATAATAAAGATATGAGGTGGATTAGAGGATAATTTGACTCGATCGATATGCAAGTAGCTATGATAAATTACTACTTTACAATGTTCACTCCTCAGCCACCTCCAAACCAAGGCCCCTCGAGATATTAATTGTTACTTATGTGTTATACTTGTTGTTGATATTTTGTACTTATTGTTGAGATGCTTCTTGAGATTTCATGTGTTGGTTTCTTCATGTGTTGGTTCTTCAATTTCTAGCATGATATATTATCTGAATGTGTTTTTTAAGTGTTAAATGGAATAATGTTATGACTTGTGATTGAAATTTTTCTTCTTGAATTATTTAAGTTTTTAGAGACAAATCATTTGTAGTTGATCTCTAGAATGAAATTTTAAATTTCTTTTCTCTACAAATTAATTTTTTTGATAAATTTAATCTCTCAAAATTTTAAATTTAATTATGACTGGATGTAGCTAAGAAAATAAATTTCATGTTCTTATAGATGAATATTACTTAGCTATAATTATTACAAAATAATTGTCTTAATTTTATTTTATTTCTTTTTCAATGAGTTTGTTTTTGTTAATTATTAGAATTTGTTTTAAGATTTGTTCATATTATAAAGACCAAAAATTTAAAAGATGCACAAAGCGTGACAAACTTGAAAAGTTGCACAAAATATGTCATAAGCATAAAAAAGATGTGTAATGTTCGTCAAAGTAAAAAGAGGCATAAAATTAACCCAAACTAAAATGATGCATAAAGTGTGTCATAAATATAGAAAAGATGTGCATTATTTCCAACTGAAAAAATTTCGTATTGTTCTTTCTTTTATTTTTCTATCTCTTATACAAATCTATATAATCGACAATATTCTTCACTATTGAATTTGAAACTAATTAATCTTTATTTCATTATTTTTGCAATAATTATTTTCTTTAGATATGTCTAAAATGAATAGTGAACCTGGTTGAATTTTCTTATATTAATTATTCTTAGATTTAAAATTTGAGATTTCTTTTTAGTATTAGGACGTTAATGTTATATTTTTAATTAGTTTAACATCTTCTTCTTCGTCATCTATTTTGATTTATCCATAGAAACGTATCCTTTCAAGTGGTACTTTCTTTTTTATTATTGTCAAAAGGGGGAGTTTTTAATTATTATTTGATATTATTTTTGTTTGATTTTTTTTATGTATTATTTGTCTGATGTAGATATTATTTGATGTATTGTTTATTTGATGTATTGTTTGTTTGATGTAAATTATTTGTTGTTGTTTGATTTTTGTGATGTGTGTATTATGTTTTTATTGTATATGTTTATTTTTAGGATTTCTTTTTAATTTGTTGTTATGGCTTTGATTTTCATTAGAACCCCTTGTTTTTAAATGATCATTCATTGAGGGGCTTAGAAGAAAAATTGCTTTAGTGTTAACTCAAACAATAATTATTTTGTCATAATCAAAAAGGGTGAGATTGTTGCAACTTAGAATTCAAAACTATATTTTTATATCATGTAAGTTTTTGATGATACCAAAATATTATTATTGTGATCACTGATTCTCCTAACATACATTGGATATATTTTCTTTGTATTACTTGTGTCTACTAACTTTTCAGGGAAATCATACTCTGGACTATCGAAGACTTCAAGATAGATAAGATTAATGTTTCTTATAATAAAGTCTATACTTTTTATATTTTCTTGAGTTTGAGAGAGTGTGATTGTAATTGGGTAACCGTATACATACATACTAGGGGAGTGGGTTAAAACATCAATTTTTAAAACTAATCGTATTATACAATTTTTAAATTGTACTAGATGATTTGACATGATAGTTCCTCCATAATAGAGTTAAGAAAATCATGCCTTGAAAATTTTCTTTGAATAGTTTGTATTGTACAAAGTTTGATTCATCTAGATGACGTCCAGAGTATGAAATGGATATATACCAGTTCGTCCCAAACAAACTCATCATTTTTTGAACTGATCGTATTATATAAAGTTTGATTAATATAAATGACATCCATAGTACAAAATGGGTGTGTACCAGTTCATCCCATATGAACATAATTTTTTAATGGTTTATATTGCATGAAGTTGGATTCATACAAACAACATCCACAGTACGAAATGGAATCATCCATTTTCTTACCATACGAAGCCTGATTTCTTTAAATTATTTATACTATATGATATATAGTTCATACATATGATTTGCAGTGTATAAAATGGGTTCATACATGATTGTACCAGATGAATGTGTTAAGTTTTGAACTATTCATACTGTACAATGTCAGTTCACACATATGACTAACATAACACAAAATCATGTTTGTACATAATCATACATGGAATTTTAAATTGCTCGTATGTATGAAGTATGATCATAATGTATGATGTGAGTACATTCAACTTGAATTTTTAAGTTTTCTGGATGGTTTTTCTTGTCTTTCATATATAAGTGTCCTGAAAAATTGATGCTATATCTTGTTGCTGTGAATTTTCTCTATAGAGTAAAAACGACTATTTTGGGATAGTGTTTGAGAGGGAAGTTTGAGAGATCTTGCAAGTGGAAATTGGGGAGGGTTCACAAGTTTGTCCAAAGATGATGATCTCTTTGTATGTTCTTCAAATCTCTGCCCTACTTCTTTGAAGTCCCTTGAGAAAAGATCTTTGAAGTAGATTGGTTCTCTGCCATCACCAAGAGAGTGAGAAAGGATGCAGGTTCTTCACCATCAATAGAAGGGTGAGAAAAGATGCTGGTTCTTTGCCATCATCAGCAGGGTGAGAAAGGATGTCGGTACTCTATCATCACAGGAGGGTTAGAAAAGATGTTGGTACTCTGTCATCATTAGGAGGATAAGAAAGGATATCGGTACTCTACCGCACTAGGGTTACTGGAAGAGAGGTTATTGTAAGGACTTCACCACCTTGCTATGGGAGCAAAAGGAGAATCACTTTGATATAGTGTAATACCCGAAGAAGGAGTCTTCAGAGATTGGACGTAGGTCTAGTTGGACCAAACCACTATAAAATTTGGCGTTCTTCTTTCTTTACTTTTTTATTGCATTTTTTTGTATCTTTATTTTTTGTATGTAAAAAATATTTTGTGAGAATATATCATTATGCAAAAAATATTAAATTGGTTTTCTAAATTTTTAAGATAATTTTTAAATTATCAATTCACCCCCCTCTTTGTTAGCCATGGGATAATTGTATTAGATCTAACAACCTAATCAAACTTTCAAAACATCCTTGTTGGATTCCACCCATCAATCTCTTCCATACAAGTTAACACGATAAACTAATGCTATAACAAATAACCTCAGATATGTTAAACATCTTGGATTAATTTCTCCTAACAACATTCATGTAAGTTAACTCCACCAAGTAATATTTTGGTGAATAATCTTAGATAGGTCAAACATCCCTTATAGATCTCTCTCAATATCTTTCTTACAAATTAATGTTATTGATAACACTCAGATAAACAAGCATGAATAGGTCAAACATCCATAGTAGATTTATGTCGATTGGTTAATGTCATCAAGCAATACTTTAGCAAGTAACATCAGATATGTCAAATATCATTAGTAATTTTTTCATGAGCTCTTCTATGAAGTAATTTTAAGCTTGTTTTTTCAATCTTTTCTTCAATGAAAGATCAAAGCCTCATCACCATTAGACCTCCACTCAATAGGCGCAGTTAGTAGTAGCTAAATTACTACCAAGGAGCACTACCCTGACCCCTTCCACTGGGTTATTTACTATCTACCCCTTTCAGCGTGGATGTATACTACATTCAATAGAATGCAACTCAACCACCACCATTATCATTCCAACAACTAATGGAAATTGTTGGTCATTTGCCTCTCAACCACTATTATCGGCCCTTCACTTCCTAACAACTATTAAGTGTAAATACTATGCATTTTATATGTTATATTTTTTATTAAAATATATTATTTTAGTTATGATGTATAGGAAAAACATGAAAAAAGAATAAAATTCTAAGTATGTTCTGTGTCACGATGTCTGACAAATAAATGTTGCTACGCCTTCAAGGACACTGCTAGAGTGCTACAAAAGATACCTTAAGGTTCCAACTTCTTTGTTGGGCAGCACCACAGAGTCAAAATATCAAATATGTAGCACCACGTTCTCTGTCATCCAATACCACAACATCACAAATTTAATTCCTCGATGCCAAAATTGCTCTTATGGCGCCGCAATGTTCGAAAGTCAACAACACTATAGCATTTGAAAGTCAGCAACACCGCAACACAACAGTTATAACTTCTCAAGGACACAACCTATCAGTGAAATGATATAACTATTCACTAAGTAATTGATCTACATAAGAAAGCATAAAAGCATAATAGTATTAGCTCATTTGTTGGGCGTAGTGGCGCCGACCATTCAAGCGTCGTAGCGCTAGTTGCCTACTTTGAATTTTTTTATAAATAATCATTATGTTATATTTGTATGGGAGTTTAGTAACTTAGATAATTTCAATACAATTCATAATGCTTCACTGAATTTCTCTTAGGGTGATAACTAAGGGAATTTAGGGAAGTACTTGATATTATCATTAGAGTGTTTGGCTTGTGTTTGTGGAAGAAATATGTAAGTAAAGAGGAGTGTATATAAGATCTATTGAACCATTATGGTGATATCCATCTCTTGTACTTTTTCTCTATTATGCTACTAAATTCAGCTCTATTATTCTACTAATGAAAATGAGTTTTCTTTAATTGTATTCCATGTCTAGCTAAATGTTTTTAATTTTAGAATGATGATGTAAATATCATATGTAGTATTAATTAATTCTCTTTTTTTAAATGATTAAAATGATATTTTTAATATTATTATATCTTAATTTAATGCTTATAGTGGTCATATGTGTAGTTAAAATTAGTTGTAATGTGGAGCCTAGAAGGAGGGAAGTAGACATAACCAAGAATATTGAATTCATATATGTCATACTTTGACATAGGGTATGAAATATATTAAAATTTTAAGGAGATGATATAATTGTAGGAAGTCGATGGACTTCCTTTGTACCTACAAGCTAGATAGAGATCTAGGGATGCGTATATAAGATTACAATTAAAGATTAAATATGATATTGCCGTAGGTGTTATTCCAGGACAAAAGAAAGATAAGAAATTTCATGTCATTTTTTATGCTAGGAAAATTTTGAATTCTACACAATATAATTATATAAAAAATTGAAAAATAATTATTATTTGTTATTTTTATTTTATAATAAATTTAGATCATATTTGATAGGAACTAAAGTAATTATTTATACTGATCATGCTTTTATCAAATATTTTAAGACCAAGAAAGATACTAAACCAAGGTTAGTAAGATGGATTCTTCTATTACAAGAATTTGATATTGAAATTTTTGATTGAAAGGGTACTAATTAAATTGATGATCATATTTCTAGAATTTCTATTGAAAAATATACATTAATTATTCTTTCGTATGAACAATTATTTACACTTCATGCAAACAATTCACCTTGGTATGCAAGCATTGTTAATGGTATACTTCCTTATAATTTAAATCCTAGTCAAAAGAGGAGATTTTTGTATGATTCAAAATTTTACTTTTAGGATGAACCTTGTTTATTTAAATCTTGCAATGATCAAATTATAAGAAGATGTCTTCTTGAAGAAGAAATAAAATCAATCATTAAGGAGTGTCATGATTCGCCTTATGGAGAACATTTTGGAAGATTTAGAACTACTTCTAAAATCCTTCAAGCATGATTCTTTTGGCCTACTTTATTTAAGGATATAAATGAACATATTAAGAAATTCGATAAATGCTAAAGAATAGGGAGTATTACAAAACGAAATGAAATTCCTTTCAATTATATTCTAGAAATAGAAATATTTGATGTTTGGAGATTGGATTTTAAGGGACCTTTTATACCATCCTATAAAAAATAATATATTCTTATTACTATAGATTATGTTTAAAAGTGGATTGAAGGAGCGGCAACTTTTACTGAAATTGTGATCAAGTTTTTAAAGGAAAAATACTTTATTAAAATTTGGAATGCCAAGAGTTTTAATCAGTGATGGAGGAAGGAATTTCTATAATAAAAAATAGAAATATTCTTAAGGAAATATGGAGTTTATCATAGAGTAGCAGCTGCATATCATCCTCAAACTAGTGGACAAGCTGAGATTAGTAAAAGTGAAATTAAAAGAATCTTAGAAAAAATGGTCAATTCAAATAGAAAAGATTGGGCAATTAAGTTAGATGATGCGTTATGAGATAATATAACCAGTTATAATACTCCAATTGGCATGACTCATTATAAATTAGTTTATGAAAAGGCTTGCCACCTTCTTATGGAATTAAAACATAAAGCTTTCTAGGTAGTTGAAAATTGAATTATAATTTTAAAATGGATAAAGAAAAAAGATTGATGTAGTTGAGTGACCTGGAAGAAATTAGAAATGAAGCTTATGAAAATGCAAATATTTATAAAGAAGATGTTAAGAATTGACATAACAAAAAGCTTCTTATGAAAGAATTCACTAAGGGACTTGAAGTTTTACTATTTAATTCTAGACTTATGTTATTCCCTGAAAAATTAAAATCAATATGGTATGGACCATTCGCTATGGTAAAAATATTTTTTTAATGGAACTATGAAAATTAAGGACAAGAAAACTCTAAATATTTTTAAAGTAAATGGCCATATAATGAAACCTTATATAGAGGGGGATATTGATCGAGTGCAAAATATAACAAAATTTATTCATCCTTAAATAAAATAATTGGATAGTCTTGTTCAAGACTTAAAACTTATTGCTTATGGGAGGTAACCCACTTAACTATGTTACATGGTGCTTAGTGCACTAGTTATAATGTAATCA
>NW_021320019.1:473906-477484 GCF_001605985.2 Dendrobium catenatum | reverse complement strand
TCCGCCGCACCGGGGAAGGTGGAATTGATTGTGTAAGTTCTTCTCCGCCTAGCTATGGGAGCTAAAGGAGAATCACTAAAGGTTTAGTGTAATACACAGAGGGTGCCTCCGGGGAGTGGTCGTAGGTCATGGTTTGACCGAACCACTATAAATTGGTGTGTTCTTTCCTTTATTTTTTCTGCACTTTATTTCCTAATATATTTTTTATTGCGATTTATTGCGTGAATGAACTTGATTATCTATCTTTTTATTGTGAATGAAATTCACTTCCTCATAAAATCATAAAAAGATATTTCTTTTCATTAAAGAAGTTTTTAATCATCCAATTCACCCCCCTCTTGGCGCATCTAGCAATTTCAATTGGTATCAGAGCAATTTCAATTCTAACTACACAAATAACCTTTATGTTCATTAAATTAAGATCTAGTAATATTGAAAACATCATTATAATAATTTAAACAATTAGATAACTCATTATTACTACATATGATATCTACATCATCAATCCAAAACTAAAGAATTTAGCCAAACATGGAATACAATTGAAATAAACTCATTTCAAAAATAGCATGATAGAAAGAAAATACAAGAGATAGATATCATCAAAATTACTTAATGGACTCCTCTACTATCCTTCTCTTACAAATTTCCTACCATAAATACAAGCTAAACACTCTAATGATGATATCAAGTACTTTTCTAAATTTTCTTTGCTATCACCTTAAGGGAAATTCATAGAAGAACTCTAATTTATATTGAAATTATCTAAGTCACTAAATACCTTTACAAATATAACATAATGACTAATTATAAGAAAATATAAATTAGGAAACTGGCACTACTGCACATGAAAGATTGATGTCACTATACCGAACACTTAAACTAATGTTGTTTGCATTACTACTTTGGCTCTGCTATGATACTTATTGACATGGATCAGCTACTTAGTGAATTGTCAAGTCATTTTACTGATAGGTCGGGTCCTTCAAAAGTTATAATTGCTGCATCACGGTGTTGTTATCCTTTGAACATTGTGATGCTAAAAGAGCATTTTGGGTGCTGAGGCATTATAAAGTGTGACACTACAGTGCTGAAAGATAGATAATATAGTGCTCTAAATCATAACTTTCGAAGTTGGCACTGCAATATTGATATTCTAGCACTCTGATGTTGTCTTTGATGGGCCTGAGGAGTTGTTTGTTTTAACACCACGTGATATATGAAACATAGAATTTTATGCCTTATATATATTTTTCATACAAAATACAAACTAAAACAATATATTTTCACTAAAAATACAACACATTAATTTACACATTATTTGTTCTAATCAAATTCTATTCAACTTAAACAATTGCTTGTCCTCAAGCAAATAAAAAAAAAATTAATTCTAATAACTTATTTACACAAAGTATAAAAAATTAACTTAAATTAACATTATTAACTATTCTAGGTGATAATACATCAATGGTCTAGAAAGAAGTAGTCAAAGATTTATCCAAACCCTTGTTTAGAATATGTGCACTAATAATTACTACTAATAAGTTCACCTTTAATAGTGTTAATTAAACTCATTAGAGGTTATAGATTTAATTAGTAATTTTTTAAATTTTAAAACGTGAATAATATAGTTTAATGATTAGATATATTTTTAGTTAATATTAAAATTTCATTGATTCACCGATCATTATAATATGGTTTTTCTTATTTATATCTGTTTTCATGAACTTAAGCAAAGATAGCAATCACATACATTATAAGCTTTCATACGATATTTCCAACTTTTGAATATACTTAATCTTTTTTTTTTCTTCTCATTTCTTTTTTTTATTTAAAAAAAAATATAATAATTAATTGTACTTTACCTTAATTTTTTTTCAAATTAAAATGTTATAACTTAAATGATCCCATACGTTCGGATAATTATTAGTTTTCTTTTATCCTACTCTTATGAGAAGTGTTCTAAATAGTAGTTCATTGAATATGATCCAGTAGTTTTTTATTATTAACGCTAAGTTTTACAAAAATTTTTAATTATATCCATTATTTACTAAGCGTTGATTAAGATAATCATTAATCTCATAATATAAAAAAATTATATTAAACATGAGGGGAATTTTAATGAAATGTAAATAAAAGTAACACATACAACAGTTACCCCTACACATATTTTTTATATAAATGATAAAAGGTGCATAAAATATATGTTAATAGAACATAACAAAATATAATATAACATAATATCGATTACATCATTACTAGTGTACAAAGCACCATGCATGGCATATTAGCTTCACAAGCCAAAATAAGAAGTCATGTTCCAACTACATGTACCAGTTACTCACCTAAGTATATTTCATCTAAAATATATGAAGTACAATCTAGGTACAAACACACATCATTTATTCCTTCAAATTCAAGATTTCCTTATTTGTCTGATCACATGGTTTTAATCTATGATCGCTGACCTTGAAAATGTAAAAATGTTTTCTTATCTTGAATGCAAATGGCATAAATAAGATGTACTCTAATAACGGAATATGAGCCTACCCATCCAGATTTAATTTTTTTTCATTGAACAAATTCTTCTTGTATTCAAATAGTAGACATCTTGATCAAGATGAAATTCATACTTTAAAACTTCACATTTATATATTTTCTTCATTTATGCCATATATCTTCCTGCATTCTCATGAACTTCATCATTGAACTTATGAAGTTCATTGATGATGGCCTAACTTTGAATAAGGACAAGAGAAAAATAATCTTTATTTTCTAAACTTTTTTTACTTTTATTCTTACAAGAGGAATATCTTTGCTTGACTTTACTTATTTCTTAAATTGAATTTTCAAGAAGAAGAATATAACACTATACCCCAAAATTAACAAGGATTTAGAATTAAACTTCCATCAAGCTATTTTTATAATTTCAAGTGAATAAAAGTTTTTTAAATTTTGAATTTCAAACAAATAAAGCCCGGCTCTGCACTGCGGTGCCAACAGTAATGCTATGGCACTTCCTCATCTCTTATGTATTTTTTTTAAAGTAATACTAAAAACACTATGTTGCAAATTCAATTTCATAGACTATGTTTTGATGATTGGAAAACACTCTTGTTTTTCTTCAACTGCCTATTACTACTGACATTTTTAGGATTCAAAGATCGGACGGAAATCAGAATCAGCTCAAAACTAGGTAGATTAGAGTTAAGTCAGTCTGTAATTTTCTTTTTTTTCTTTCTTGAGTCAATTGTAATTGTTTGAAGTGACTGATGTTAAGTAACCCTACACACACACACTTGAGAGATTTAGAACTTGTGTTTTTACTCACATCGGCCCGGACGATATTTATATCGTCCTAGACGATCGTGTTCAAAATAGAAGATCTAATCAGGATTTCTTAGTTAAGGTAGCCGTAATTAATTGATCGGCCAGGACGATATGATCAATACAGAAAGAAATTGCCACCATGATTAGTTTAGGTATTCTGTATTTTTGGAAATCGGGCAGGACGATTATTTGATCGGCTTGGACGATATTATATAATTATTCCTAAATTGATTCAACAATCATGGGAG
>NW_021320019.1:336324-473806 GCF_001605985.2 Dendrobium catenatum | reverse complement strand
TTTTAAGTTGAGCATTCAAGCTTCAAATTTGTTCTGGGTTCCTCATACCCAAAGCAAATATTCAGAAGAAAAACTTAACCATTTTTAAATGTTACTTTACTCGCTTTTGTTGATGTTCATGGCTTGTGGTTCAATTAGAATTTTCAAATTTATTGTTATCGATGAATATCCCGTTTGCTTTCATCGGCTCTACTAAGCCATATTTCATCTGGTGTGGCTTTAGCCACATAGTCTTCTCATCACTTAGCCATCCAAAAATCTTTGACTCACCTTTGCTCGTATGAGGCAATGAGTGGACTCCGATTAGCATTATCTATTAAGATAGCATTCAAATCGTTTGTTCACATATAGCTGTGACTTTGGCATCAATTTATCAAGAAAAACATAGAATTTTACTAACTTTTTTCAAACGTTTGAAAGTTCTCTACCTAAACATGTAATGACATCACAATTTGATTAAATCTATGTAAACATGTCTAAGATAGTCTCATTATGGGTTTCATGGTCTGAAAAGTTTCATAATCACTGCATTAAATATTCAATTTGATTATTTTGACTTCCACTAGTACATTCATGTGAAATGCATGATCATATCCCAAATTTCCTTTCCCAGTAGTACATGTAGAGATTCTCATGCAATCGTCTTAAATTTACTGGCACAGAAAAAAATAATTTTAAGCATTTTTTAAGGGGGGGCAATTTTAAGGGGGGGTTTTTTTGGTTTTTGGGGGCCAAATTGGGGAACTTAGTTCTTATTCTACTCCATTCAGTAAAAGGAAATATTAAATTTTTGACTCCATCTATCATACGTGAAGTGCAGAAATAGCCAGTTTGAATTCATATCGCCCACATTCGATAATCAATTGATTGCAAAAATGTGACATGAGAATTTTCCAAAAATTAAAGAAATATTTTTCAAAATATAAAGCTGAGTATTAAACAATCAGCCTTCCGCAATGTTTACGATTTCTAAAATTTAGTCATGGTCCGATTTTTTCAAGGATTTTATACAACAACAACAACAACAACAACCAACATCAAGCCTTAATCCCACTACGTAGGGTCGGCACCCATGAATCCTTATTTCTCCATTGGTCCTATTAAAAGTCAAATTCTCGTCTTAAATCAATAAATAAGGTCATTCCTAATATTTTCCTAACCAAGCTATTTTTAGGTTCTACCCCACCTTCTTAACATAATTTCAAATCTAATACCTCTCTCTCCTATCCGGAGTCATCGCCAAGGCCGCCGTTTATGTGACCAAACCATTTAAGGCGACTTTCTCTAATCTTATCTTCTACTGGAGTACTCCAAACCTTTTCACTATTATGACTTCATTTGTTATTCCTATCTCTAAGGGTTAAAGCCACTTCATCCACCACTAGCATCCGCATCTCGCCCCACTTAACTTAGTATATAGGCTTCTCTTTTAAAGGGCCAACATTCGGCACCATAAAGCCATTGCAGGCCTCACTACCACTTATAGAATTTCCCTTAAGTTTGAGGGCGGGTACATTTCTATCACATAACAAGGCCGAAGTGCATCTTCCACTTCAACCATCCACCTTGGAATTCTGCCCCCTCCGATAATATCCCCATCTATTTCACCATCACTCTGAAACATAGATCAAGATATCTAAAACGTGTTACTCTTATTAATGAATTGAATCGCCAAAGTCACCCATCCCCTCACAATAGGTCTATTACTACTAAATTTAACACTCCCATATATTCCATTATAGATCTTACTCAAATGCGGACCATTAGACTCTAAGGTGATCCATAATCAAGTTTACCTAACTCCTCTCTAGTCTTATTCAACACAAGGCAAAAGAATATCGATCAGCAAAAAGCAATACCCAAGGTACTCCTCTTGCAATGTCTAGTGAGAGACATGTCCATGAGACTGCTAAAGTCTCCTCTCTTAAAATAAATGAATATGGTCTCTTAAGGCTGAACCTTGATGTGGATACCAACACGAAAGGAATACTGTCATCCACCTATGTGTTGAACACAAGTAATTCTCATGCATACTATCTTTAATGATTGTGAATATAAGCATTATGACTCCTTCTTTCAAGAAACTCTCCATTAGCACTTCTCTATGGAACTTTATTCCTATGCTTTTCGTAAATCAATAATACATATGTAGGTCCTCCTTATTTTCTCTATATTTCTCCACAACCTCTTAATAAAATGTATGGCTTCCATAGCTCGACTACCCGGCATTGAATCAAATTGATTTTGGAACATTGTATCACGCCGCAACTATGGCTCCATAACTCGCTCCATAGTTTTAAAGTATGACACATTAACTTAATACCCTCTATAATTCGCACAATCTTGTGCATCACCTTTTATTCTTAAAAAATAGGAATTAACACTCATCTCCACTTATATGGCATCTTCTTAGTTCTTCAAAATAGTATTGAAAAGTTTAGGGTAAGCCCATGAAACTCTCTTCTTCCAATCTCCTAAGCATTCCACACCTCTATTGGAATATATCAGGTCCAAAGCTTTTCCACCTTCATTTTCTTTAAAGCCTCTCTAACTTAAGTTTTACTAATACGCCGATTAAAAACATAAATCTTTAGTTTCATCTAGGGTGCTAAGGTCACTATAGTCAATCTATTTTCACATCAAGGTTTTCTAAAACACTATTTTTTGAACCCGCATCTAGATACCAATTGAAAATTTGCTAGCTGCACCAAGAGGGGGGGTGAATTGGATTATTAAAAACTTCTATTAATGAAAAGAAATATCCTTCTTTTATGACTATTATGTGTAAGCGAATTTCATTTCCATAAAAAGATAGATAATCAATTTCTTCACGCATAATCGCCAATATAAAATATATGCCGTTGAAATAAAGTGTAGAAAAAATAAAGGAAAAGAAACACACCAATTAATAGGTGGTTCAGAGTCAAACCATGACCTACGCCACTCCCCGGAGGCACCCTGCGAGTATTACACTAAACCTTTATGATCTTCCTTTAGCTCCCACAGCTAGGCGTGAGAAGGCCTTACACAATCACTTCCACCATCCCGGTGCGCGAGAGCCAGGTCCTTTGACACCAATGAGATCTTCTTATTCCAAAACTTCCTTCAAGACGAAACCTTGACAATTCCGATGGTACTGAGGTGCAAGCCTCCCGGAGCAAACGTGTGATCTTTTACGACTCCCTGAAACCCCCTCCAAGGACTCTTCTCCTCTCTCAAACTTCACCCTTTCCTCTCTCTCCCTATTCAAGTTCTCTCTTCAAGTTTCTCCAAAAGAATGAAGACACATTAGGCCTGACCAAAGCTCTTAGCTAGAAGTCTTATGGAGTTGCTTTAAATAGAGGCTCAAAACCCTAAAAATACTCAATTTCACCGTCAAATATCGTACCGATACGATCTCAAGATCGTCCAGTCGAATCGTGCCAAGAAGAAAATGACCATGTTATGATGACAATTAGACATATGATCAGTTCGTACAGTACGATCCAAATGAAAATTTCTAGCAGTTTTGTGTAACTCAGATTAAACTTAGCAT
The DNA here is from genome assembly GCF_001605985.2 of Dendrobium catenatum. Taxonomy (NCBI): domain Eukaryota; kingdom Viridiplantae; phylum Streptophyta; class Magnoliopsida; order Asparagales; family Orchidaceae; genus Dendrobium; species Dendrobium catenatum. Next base: position 470,271 of record NW_021320019.1, on the reverse strand, counting down.
ATTTCAAAACATCGGTACCGTATGATATTATCGCAGTACTATTTACGAGTACGATTATACAACTGTTTCAAATTAAAATTTTGCCTAATTTAAATGGACGATGGGGCTTTCTAATGTATTAACAGATCGATAGTATAATTGGCTGATCGATATACAGCACATTAGTTATATTCAAAATTAATTTTTTCAGGAAAAATAATAATTTTAATTTATTTCTGTCTACACCAATATCGTAAGTATGAAATTAAATTCGTACAGTACGATGAACAGAAAGTTAAAATATTCCATAATTATTTTTTGCTCCCTCTATGTTGTGTGCTTGTCATCAAACTAACATTACATCATTATAAGACTTGACTTCAATAAATGAAATTACAGGACTCATTTTAATACGATGAATTCTACGCAATCTTTGAGCCTTGAATCCTTTAAAGAACGATGCATGATGTACCTGAAATATTAGTTAACATAGAAAGAAATATGCACTGCAAATACCGGAGAAATAAAAGATTAATAAATATTATTTCGTTATTCATCAAAATCATAAACTCGGAAGCCCGAGTTGCAAGAATTAGGTGAAATGTGTAGCCTTGATGGAAGGAAGCAAGAATAACCAGGAAAATTAAATTAGCATACATGATAACTAGGCATAGGGTATGAAATGTATTTAATTCATAAGGAGATGATATAACTGTAATAAGTTGGTGGACATCGTTTGTTCCTATAAGCTCGATAGAGATCTAGCATATGCTCGAAAAAACATCATAATTAAAAAAGATTCATTAGGAAAAATATGTTATTTATATTCATCAATCCAAAACATTATTTCCATATAGCGTATTCATTATCTTTATCTAATTTTATTTAAGTGATTGAATCTCCATAACATCAATTTTTATTAAGTATGGTAATTATTGAATTAGAGTAAATAGTAGTAGTTATTTATAAAAAAGAATACTTCCTTGTGGGTTCAATACTCTACTCTATCCATTTTTTTCTTGATTCGGCATGTATAGTAACCTAAATTAAGGGGGGTTTACTAATTTATATTAAAGAAAACCAAAGCATTATTTAAAGGAGATAGATCCTTAAGCATTCATTGTTATAATTCAAATTTGCATTTACCCATTTCCCATCAATCTATTATACATATTCTTATAAAGTTCTGAACATGTACACCAAAGAAACCTAAACAAATGACCTACCCTCTAATATATTTTACCACCCATATGAATGTAATGCATGAATATGAAGCAAATGTTTGAAGCAGCGTATATAAAAGAAATTTTAATTTTTTTTTATTTTAAAATTTGAATACATACCAGGGATAATATAAAAGAAAGGTGTCCATGCTCCATCACAACAAGCAAGTTTTTTTGCAACTATAAATGATGTAAATTTATAAGCATGCTGGCTTAATTAGATCTTATAGTCTTTTATAGAATTTAAAAAGGAATTTCTCTCAAAGGGAGATAGATTATTATCTTTTGGAGCCCTATAAGTATATGTAATAAAAAAACTTTATTGATTTCACAACTCTTTATTTTTATAATCTAGATTTTTTACATTTACATTGGACACTTTACATGTACATTAGATCTAAGATACATTCTACACTGACTTTTTATAATAAGAAAATATAATAATGTAAATATAATAAAGTGTAATGCAGGTGTATACAACCTAATGAATATAAGGCAACCTAGTATTGTCTAAAATGCAACAACATGAAACTAATCATTTATGACATCCAAAGTGTACGAAAGTAAATAGACATACATATGATACCATCCAAGCAAGGCATTCATATCACATCAAACCAAACCATTGGTCTAGCATGGGTTAAAGTTAGCTGTCTTAGTAAACCATCTAAAGCGTGTGATGAATGTAAATAATATTTTGTTTTATATGTTAAATTGCTAGTAAATCCATATTTTAGTTGTGTTGTGTAAAAAAATATAGAAAGACATAAAAATTCAAAGTATCATATAACACCACAACGTCAAACATTATACCCTCGCAACACTATCATTTACATCACTAGAGAGCTCAATATGGACATGGTGGACATGGTGGTGCCAAGTATCTATTTGACAGCTCTGCAACATTAGAGGAGTCAAAACTATTAAGTACAGTCTCTATCAGCATATCACCATAGTGCTAATTTCTAATGCCGCTAAGTTGAGGGGAGTGCCACGTGGACACCACAATGCTCAACCATCAGCAGCACTCTAGTGCTATAATTATAACAAATATGGACATGATCTTCCAGTGATGTGACACATCGATTCATTAAATAGAAGGTCCATGATATAAAGCATCGATAAGGAGGAAATTCTTTAGTACTTGTTTTGATTAAAAAAAAATATAATCATTTAAGTATAGATAATTTTGGAAAATATTTAATTATTTTTGGGAATATTGAATTTCCCAAAGATAATTAATTGAAGTTTTAAATTCCATTTGTAATGTAAGTCTGTGAGTTCAGTCACTTAATTAGTTTTAGTCTTCATAGCGCTTCTCTTTAATATCTATTGGAGTGACAACTAAAGGAACTTAGGGAGCACTAGATCCACTTCATAAGAATGTTTGGTCAATGTTTATGGTTTTAATTCTCTAAATTCAATGAGAAATGTAGAGGATATCATTGAATCCATTCAGTGATATCTTTAATTATGTACTTTCTTTCCTTTATACAATTAATAAAAATGTGTTTTTTTACTTGTTCTTTATATCTCAGTAAATTTTATTATTTTGGATTATTGGTGTAAGTAGAAGGTGGAGCATTAATGAGTTCTCTTAATTATTAATTTAATGATATTTTTAGTATACCAGGTCTTCATTTAATATATATAGTAGCCATATATGTAGTTAATATCAGGGTAATATGGAGCTTAGGAATAAAAGAGTAGGCATAATTAGGTATATTGGATTGGTATGATGCAATCATAAACATAGTTCTTTATATATAACAAATCTATAGAGATGAATTATAATTAGGGTTTTATAACAGTACATACTTTACTTACTCTTTTGAGAGTTTTATAGGGTGAAAAACTATGGGAGTTTAGAGTGGTGTATAGGTTGGAAGGTTTAATCTATCCTTTGTTTCTTCATGCTCAACTAAGCAGTCATTGATACATATGCTCTTAATAGCATCAATATAAAAGAGAATCATTAGGAATCATATTGTATTTACATTCTATATATCTATCCAAAATATTTTATCTAAATAGTGTTCATTCAAATTTTTATTGATTTTAAATTAAGTGATTGAATCTCCACCAAAATATATTTTTATTGAGTATGATAATAATTGTAATTGTTGTAGATAGTACTAGTATTTGTAAGTAAATATTCTTCCTTGTGAGATCGATACACTACTCTATCATAATATTACTTAATTTAGCATGTATACTTTCATATATTAAGTAGGGTTTTTATAATTTTTATATAAAAGAAAACAAAAATATTATTTTGGGATTGATAAAACCCTAATTTATTTTTCACAATTCTTTAGGTTACTCTACCTCCCTGATTAAATTTTTAGCACTATTATCATGGAAGAATTTGTTTTATTTATAAAAATTACTATATTTTTGAATCAATTGCATAATTAGTTCTACTATTTTATTGATTATATAATTGTGGTTGCTTGCTTAGAAGCTATAGAAAGAAATTATTGCTAGCTTTTGATTAAAAATTTGAGAGAATCCTTTCTAGACATAGATTATTCTAGGTCTCCTATAGATTTTTCAAACCTTATCATAAATGGAATTCATTAGAGTATAAATAGTCCTTGCCTCCAAGCTAATAACTTTGAATTAAATCCTGCAATCATTCATATGGTACATAATTCTCAATTTAGAGGAACTCACATTGAAGATACTAACACATATTTAGGAAATTTTTTAGAAATTTGTGCAATATTTAAGTATAATGGTGTTAGTGATGATTCCATTAAACTTAGATTATTCCCAATTTCTCTAAGAGATAAGATAATTTTTTTTTTAAATTCTTTACCCACAGGCTCTATTACCATATGGAATGAGTTGGCCTACAAATTTCTAGGAAAGTATTTTCCACCTTCTAATACTACAAAACTTAGAAATGATATTACTTGTTTTAATCAGTTAGAAAGATAATCTATTTATGAGAGTTAGGATATATTCAAGGAGATGCTTAGAAAGTTCCCTCACCATGCCTTACCTGATTGGTTAATAATTCAAATTTTTAATAATGGATTGGTAGGATCTATTAGAGACATAATTGACGCTATAGCTGGTGGTTTTTTTATTTCAAATCCTTAGGGTGCTTAAAAATTAGTTGAGAAAATGATAGCAAATAATTTATAGTCACCTATTGATAGGGTGAATCCTAAGAGAGTGGCAAGAAAAGGAAGATTTGTGATTATGAATTAGTGGCATTAACTAAAGAATATAGTGCCATTTTACAAAAAAAAAAAAAAAAAAAAAAAAAAAAAAAAAAAAAAAAAAAAAAAAAATTAAAAACTTAAGGATCCTAGGAATTATTATCATTCCTTTAACTATTGGAGATAAATTCTATGGGAGAGCTTTATTTGACTTGAGATCTGGTATTAATGTCATGCCCCCATCCATCTTTAAGGTTTAGATAGAGTAGAGATTCAACCTACTTTCATTACTCTTAAAATGGATGATAGATCTTTTACTTATCCAAAATGTGTAATAGAGGATGTTTCAAGGTTGATAAGTTCATTTTCCAAGTTGATTTTATTATTTTATACAGGGAAGAAGATAGGGAAATACATCTCATTTTAGGATGAACTTTCTTAGAAATAGGAAAATCTATGATTGATGTTCAAAAGGGGGGATTAATTATGCGTGTTTAAGATCAGAAGGTGATAATTGATGTATTGAAATCTATAAAAATACCTCAAGAAATGAATGAAGATTGTTTTAGTATGGATTTGGAGGACATATTAGTAGAAGATCTAAGAAAAAACAATTTTGGAAGGAGAAATGATTTAGAAGATAAGAAAGAAAAAAATCCAATCTAATGGGCATAATAAAATAAATTCTATAGAAGAATGTTAGAACAAATGATATTTTGAACGATTGGAAATTTCAAATTTAGATAAAACTCTGAATGAGTCTACTGAAGTGACCCCAACTTTAGAACTTAAAGCTTTACTTGGTCATCTTAAATATTCATATTTGTGCAAAAATTTAACTGTTTGTATAAACATTTCTATAAATCTAGAACAACATTTAGAGATTAAATTAATTAAGATTTTAAGTAGCTACACAAAAGCTTTTGGGTAGACTATTGCTAGCATTAAAAAAAAAATATTCTTCCATTTGTATGCTTGAAATATTAATGGAAGTAAATTTATACCTAAGCTAATCCTCAAAGAAGACTTAATCCTTCCATGAAATATGTTATTAAAAAGTGATTCTTAAATGGTGAGATGCCAGGATTATCGACCCAATTTTTGATAGCTATTGGGTTAGTCTCATTTATTTTGTTCTTAAGAAGAGAGGATTAACTGTTATATCTAATGAACATAACGAATTATTATCCACTATAACTATCACGAGTTGGAGGATTTGTATTGACTATAGGAATCTAAATAAAGCAACAAAAATAGATCATTTTCTTTTCTATTTCTTGATCAAATGCTTGATAGGTTGGAAGGGATCCATTTTGTTACTTTTTAGAAGGATATTATGGCTATCATAAAATTCCTGTTGGACCTGAGGATAAAAAAAAACACTACTTTAACCTGCCCTATAGAAGTTTTTCTTTTAGGGGAATGCCTTTTTTATGTAATGTTCTTGTTATTCTTTAAAGATGCATGATGTCTATCTTTTCAAACTTAATTGAGTAGGGTATTGTAATATTCATGGATGTTTTGTTCTTGTATTTGGCACTACATTTAATTCATATATAGAACAATTAATTACTATTTTAAAAAGATGTGTTAAAACTAATTTTGTTCTAAATTAGGAGAAATGTCAATTCATAGTAACTTAAGGCATTGTCTTAGGAAAATAATATCTAGGAAAGGATTGGAAGTAGAAATTACATAAATTCAGGCAATTGAGAAACATTCTTCACCAATTTTTGTTAAAAAGATTAGAAGCTTCTTAGGACGTGTTGGTTTTTATAGAAGATTTATAAAGGATTTCTCTAAAATTTTTAAGCCTCTATGTCAGTTGTTAGAGAAATATATTCCTTCTATATTTGACCCTGCATGTCAAAAATCTTTCAATAGTCTAAAGCATCATTTGACTACTTCTTCTATTGTTATTGCTCTTGATTGGACTTTACCTTTTGTAATGATATGTGATGCTAGTGATGTTACTGTTGGAGTAGTTTTGGGGCAAAAGAGAAAAGAAATTCTATTTTATCTTTTATGCTATCAAAACTTTGAATTTTGCACAATCTAATTATATAACCATTGAAAAAGAATTATTATCTATTATTTTTTGCTTTTGATAAGTTCATATCACATTTAAATGGTACAAAGATTATTGTTTACACTGATCATGCTGCCATCGAATATCTAATGACAAAGAAAGACACAAACCAAGATTAGTTAGGTAGATTTAATTGTTATAAGATGCTGATGTAGACATTTTTGATAAAAAGGGTAATGAAAATCAAATTGTTGATCGTATATATAGACTTTAATAGTATGTATTAGTTGATGTTGAAATTAATAAAAAATTCAACGATGAACAGTTATTTTCTCTATAGTTGAACAAATCTCCATGTATGCTAAAATTATAAATTTCATTGTGAGTGGAGTACTTCCTTATGAGTTATCTACATCTCAATAAAGGAAGTTAGTGTGTGATACTGAATCTTACTTTTGGGATGAATCCTATTTATTTAAATCTTGCAAGTATCATATCATAAGAAGATGTGTTCTTGACGAGGAAAGAAATTCTATTATTAATGAGTGTTATGACTCAAACTATGGGGGGCTTTTTGGAGAATTTAAAACTACATCTAAAATACTTTAAGCTGGATTTTATTGGCCTACCCTATTCAAGAATGTGAAGGAATATATAAAAAGATGTGATCAGTGCTAAAGGGTAGGAAATATAACTAAAAGAAATGAAATGCAAATGAATTATATATTGGAAATAGAAATATTTGATGTTTGGGGATTAAATTTTATGGGACCTTTTGTGCCATCGTAAGGAAACCAAGATATTATCATTCATGTTAATTATGTTTCTAAATAGATTGAAGCTAAGAAATAATGCTCAAATTGTGATTAACTTCTTAGAGATTTTTTTTTTAAAAGATTTGGGATGATATGGAGGATGTCATTTTTTTAATAAAAGATTATAAACTATTCTTAAGAATTTGGAGATTTTCCATAGGATAGCTACTATTTATCATCCCCAAACCAATGGGCAAGCTAAAATTAGTAATTGAGAAATTCAAGATGATATTTGAAAAAATTGCCAATTTTAATAAGAAAAACTGGACAATTAAATTGGATGATGTATTTGGGGCCTATAAAACTGCATTTAAAACTTTAATTGGTAAGATATGCTATAAATTAGTTTTTGGGAAAGCTTGAAATCTTACTATGAAATTAGAGCATAAGGAATTCTGGGCAGTCAAAGAATTGTTTTCAACTTTTAAAAGTGTAAATGAAAAAAGTCTACTACAATAGAGTGAATTAGAAGAAATTAGAAATGAAGCTTATGAAAATGCAATAATTTATAAATAAAGTGTTATAAAATAGCATGATAAAAGAATTCTTTAGAAAGAATTCACTCATGGTCAACATATTTTACTTTTTAATTCTATTGTTAAGTTATTCCCTAGAAAATTAAAATCTAGTTGGTTAGGGCCATTCATTGTCATATAAATATTTCCTTATGGGTTGTAAAAATATAAGATAAGAAAAGCTTGCATATCTTTAAAGTAAATAGCTATAGATTAAAACCTTATTTAGGAGGTGATATTGTTCAATTGCAAGAAATAATTGAATAGGTTAATTTTGAAAAGTAGTGATTGGTATTATCTAGCTGAGGACTTAAGACTTAACACTTCTAGGAGGCAACCTATGTATGTATTATGCTAGCACCCATTATGTTCTATGTTCAACATATATTTCATGCAACTTTTATCATTCTTATGAGAGCATGCATTTGTAGTGTTTGTTTCTATGTTTTATTTACATATTAGTAAATTCCTTTCATGCATAATTTAATATTATCCTCTAAGTACTTATATATTATAATTATTTAATTAACCCTTATAAAAATGACAATTAAAAATTAAATAAAATTAGGATAATTATAAAATCCTAGATCTAATTTTGAATGAACTTTTTTTATACTTTATAGGTTGGAAAACAAATACCCAAGTCATTTCACTATTTGAGTAATTATGCTAATTTGAATTTATAAGCTATACCTTTATGAAATTAACTTTTAAATTGTAAGATGAATAATTAGTATTAAAAGTTAGATATGAGTATACGAAAATTTAAAATTATAACTAACATGAAGAAGATAATAGTAATATCATTAAGTCCTTACATTAAAATCATTAATATTATGTGAAGGTCTAAAGTAGAAGCTGATATTCAAAATAATTAATTATATACTCCATAAAAGAAAAATAAAAAGAACAATACAATAGTTCTCAAAGAAAAGGAAAAGAAAATGAAATGATTCAAAATAAAAAGTTGAATCCATTTAAAAATTGGTATCAGTGATAAGATAGTGTTGCAACTAGTGCTCCTGAGTTTATGGTTTTAATGATAATAAATATTACTGATTGAATCTTTATGTCTCTTAGTATTTGTAGTGACTATTTGCTTTTGTGTGTAGTAATATTTCAAGTACATAATGCACCATTCAATGAAGGTTCAAGGCTCAAGATTGGATAAAATAGGATATGTTGAAAGAGTCTATGATTTTTTTTATTTAATTTTTATTTTTTAAGTCAAGTCCTATAAGGGTGTATGCTAGTTTAGTGACCATGCACACACACTCATGGAAGTGATATAGTGAGAAAACTAAATGTTTTGTTTTCATAACTAATCATACTCTATGATTAACTATTCAAAAAATCATTACAATCACTAATTGTGTAATTAAAGCTATTCAAACTAATCATATTGGACGATCTTTATCATATAGGAAGATAAGTTGAAATCATGATCTTAGCTGCCAATCATAATTTAGGCTATAATTTGAAATATAATTTATGTACTAATCCTATTATGCGATAGTTATCATAGTGTATGATATAATAAAATCTTATCTAAATTAATCATGTGATAAGGAAAATGATTTTGTTTAATTTGTTTAATTTGATAGTACTAGATAATTGGAGCCAATCATACTGTATGACAAGATCCCTACATGGGACTACAATTTATCATCGCCAATCATATAAGATGATAAACCAATTCCTTTCTACTAATTGTATTGGATGACTCTTCATATCGTACTGGATGATCAACACAATCAGTTGAACTAATTATACAATGCATTAAACTTCATACAATACTAACATATATAATTTAAACTAATCATACCATATGATTTGGGATAGTACTTTACGATTATTGATGACATAATTGAGTTTTTAGGGTTTCTTGAAACCTTCTTTTCAAGCTTTCTGAAAAGTCTTTGTAAGAGTATTTTTTCCATTCACTAAGTTATTTCTTTTGAAGAAAGCTTGAAGAGAGAGCTTAGAGCTTGGGAGAGAAAGGGTGGATTTTTTGAGAAAGGGAAAAAATCCTTGTGGGTATTAAGGGAGTATATGAGGGAGTTTAACACGGTTGCTCTAAAGAACTTGCATCTATGTTCCTCCAATTGTTAAGGTTTATCTTGAGGGAAGCTTTGGGAAGATGATCTCTTTGGTGTAGAAGGACCCGGTTACTCCACTGCACTTGATAAGGTGAATGTGATTCTTGGTTCTCTACCTTCAACAGAATGGTGAAAAAAGAATCCAGGTTCTTTTCCTTCACTAGGAGGGTGAAAAAGGTTTCCAAATTCTCAACCTTCACCAGGATGGTGAAGAAGGATTAAGGTTCTCTACCTTCACCAGGAGGGTAAATAAGTATTCCAGCTTCTTTTCCTTCATTAGGAGGGTGAAAAAGGATTCTAGGTTCTTTGACTTAAGTAGAAGGCTGATAAATGACTTTAGGTCTTTTACCACAATGGTTGGTTGAAGAGATTTTTTAATGGTTTCTCCACTTAGTTGTGGGGCTAAATGAGAACAACTAAAGGTTTAGTGTAATACCTAAAGAGGACTCTGAGGAGTGGTGATTGGTCATTGTTTGACCAAACCACTATAAAATTCTGGTGTGTTCTTATTTTTTTCTATAATTTACCTTACTACACTTTTTGATTTTCAAAGGTTTTACGATAGATTTATTTTTGTAATAATTGCTTGATTAAAACCTATGGTTATTATTTTGTTGTGTTGATTAAATTGTCATCACTAATATTATAACTTCTAAAAAGTTTATTAGATTCTGCATTAAGTGATAATACTACTTTCAAGTTAGTGTGCTTAGGAATAGTTCATTTAGGCTTAACATCCTTTATAGAACTTTCAGATAAAAAAGCTAATATAAGGGGCAATGAACTAGTGAATGTAAAATTTTAACTACCATCAAATTTAATCCTTAAAAGTCAATTGTTCACTTCAATAATTAAAAGTTAATGATTAAATGTTTAACTTATAATTTCAAATTGTGTTGTAACTAGAATATCTGATTAGTTTAATTGTTATAATTTGCCCAAACTAGAAGTATAACCTTATTTATTTTCACTAATTCTCGATAGTGTTGTATTATCCTATATTTTAGTAATTTTAGATTATCATTTTTTTGTTGATCACTTAATAAGAATTATAAAATTTTATTTACTTGAGGACAAGAAAAAATAAAATATGGGGAGGATTTGAAGAGTATAAATAATGTTATATTTTATATGTTAAATTACTAGTGAAACAATGCTATTTTAGTTATGTTGTACAGAAAAGAAAGGCATAAAATTCCAAGTATCATACAACATGACAAAGTTAGACACTATACCACAGCAATGCCATCATTAACATAGCTAGAGTGCTAAATATGGATTTGGGGATGCTCAGCCTATATCTAATTGTGCCTCAACATTGTAGAAGTCAACACTAAAAAGCCCAGTCTTTATCTACACAATACCAAATACTAGTGCTAATAAGCTGAGGGATTGCCATGTGGATGCTATAGAGCTGAACTGTCAGGAGTAACACATCGATTTTACTATAACTGACCAGGACACAATAAGCCAGTGAAGTGATATATTGATTCATTAAATTATGAGTCCATTTCAACAATCACTATAGAGGAGGAAATTCTTTAGTGCTTTATTGTTAGTTCATTTTATGGGTGCTAAGATGCAACTGTCTAGAGTGTCGTGGTGCCAGAGTCTATTTTTTGCATTTTCTATAAATAGCCTATTTGTAATGTTAGTAAAGCAGTTCATTCACTAGGTTAATTTTAGTCTTCACATTGCTTCTATGTAATTGTTTAAGGAGTGATAACTTAAGGAATTTAGTGAGCACTAGATCCACTTCGTAAGAGTGTTTGGTCAATATTTGTGGAAGCAATTCTATAGGTTTAAGGAGGAGTTTAGAGGAAATCATTGAAACCATCCAGTGATATATTTTCTTCTATACCTTAAAACATGTAAGTGGTAGAGATTGTGAACAAAATTATAAGAAAAAAATACCTTAATCAAATATATATAATCCAATTTGGAGGAACCCTTAATATTTTAGTTGGAGAAATAATGAATGTAGAAATTAATGTAATGCTAGTTAATCCAACCTAGTCGATAATTTTTAAAATTCAACTAAAAATCCTAATATTAATCCTAAACATTTTTATACCCTAGATTAGATGCCCTCTATACTAAATTAGTTAAAGACATCCTTAATAAGAAGAGAAAACTTTGGGAATTTAAAACTTTAACATTGATTAAGAAGTGCAGTGTTATTATATAGAAGAAATTCCCTAAAATGTCAAAGGATCAGGGTAGTTTTACCATTCCAATGACTCTAGGGGACAAATACTATAGAAAAGCACTATTTGACTTAGGTGCTAGTATTAGACTTAGAGGTTTGACCCTCCTCAGTTACTATTTAGCTTGAGATATATTATATTTATCCTAAAGGGGTGATATATGATGTTCTTATCAAGGTAGCTAGGTTTATATTTCTTATTGATTTCATTATCCTAATTATAGAGGAGGATAGAGAGATGCCCATTATCTTTGGTAGACCTTTCCTAGTCATAGGTAAAGCTATAATATATTCCCATAAAAAGGAGCTGACCATGACGATTTAGGACTAGGAAGTGACCACAGACGTGCTTGAGTCCATGAAGTTCCCTATTCAAAGAACTAACAATTATTTTTGAGTTGATTTATTATTGAGTTAATTTATTACTATGAATTGTAAGGAAGATCTTTTATTAGATAAGACTTTGGATGAATCTTGGAATGAGGATGCTAATTATGAGGGGTTAGAGGAATCTATTTGTTATATTGGTGAGACGTCTAAGGTATTTAATGAGAGGTATGAAGTTTTTTGAAACCCCATCATTTCGTAGAACTTAAGCACATCTATGGAGAAATCACCTATTTTAGATCTTAAGGCCTTACCTAGCAATCTTAACTATTCCTTTTTTTGGAAGTAATTCAACTATTCTTATAATTATTTTAGCCATTTTAGGAGAAGATTAAAAGGGAAAGTTGATTTTGGATCTAGGTGGTTATACAAAAGCTTTGGATGGACCATACCTAATATCAAGGGAATTAATCCATCTTTATGTATTCATAAGATCTTGATGGAGGAGAATTCCTTACCAAAAAATGATACCCAAAAATGATTGAATCCAACAATGAAGGGTGAGGTTGAAAAAGAGATGCTTAAATGGTTAGATCTAGGAATTATCAACCCCATTTATGATAGCTCATGGGTGATCCCTATTCATTATATCCCAAAGAGGGGTGGCTTTATTGTTGTTCCTAATAAACATAATGAGCTTATTCATACTAGGATAATAATTAGGTGGAGGACCTATAAAGATTATTGGAAGATGAATAAAGCCACCGTGAAATATTATTTTTCCTTATCATTCATAGATCAAATGTTAGATACATTGATAAGTCCTCATTTATATTATTTCAAATATGGATATTTTGGTAACCACCTAATTCTTATAGTACCTAAGGACTATGATAAAACTACTTTCACCAGCCCTTATGGTACCTTTGCCTTTAGAAGGATGCCTTTTGGATTGTGCAATGCTCATGTAACTTTTAAATGATGTACGATATCTATTTTTTTAGGTTTAATAGCGTTGTGCATTGAGAAATTTACATATTTGGCACTACTTTTGATTCTTGCCTTAATCATTTGACTTCCATGCTTAAAATATGTGTAGAATTAAATTTAGTGTTGAATTGAGCAAAGTGTCAATTTATGGTGGTTGAAGGAATGTGTTAGTCATAAAATTTTTGAGAGAAGGCTAGAGATGGATAAAAAAAATGTTCATGTTATTAAAAATTTGTCACCAACGTCTTCTGTTAAAGGCCTTAAGGTTTTTTTAGGACAACCAAGATTTTATAGGTTATTTATCAAGGATTTTTTTTTTCAAAATTTAAAAAGCTCTATATCATTTGTCAAAAAAGGATGTTCCATTTATGTTTTATATTGGGCTCTATGATGCCTTTAAAAGAATGAAATAACATTTAATCATTGTGTACTTTTTTCTTGTATCTGATTGGTCTTCATATTTTGAATTAATGTGTGATGTAAGTAATTATGTTGTAGGTGCTATTTTAGGCCAAATGAAAGATAAAAGAATTCAAATTAAAAAACACCCTTTGTTATTTAATAAAAAAAATCCAAATCAAAACAACTCAATTAATGAAATCCCTTTGGACATATCAAAGATACACAACCTTCTTAACAGTTATAGATGGTCTGATAAGACAACTAACATTAACATAGGCTAGGCCAGTAGTTATTTTGGTATGCTTGCAGATGTCTTTCTTGAAAGTTCATTAGGGATGTTAGACCCTATGAACTGGCCAAAAGCTAATTAAGAGAGAGAGGTGAATTGTAAAAGAAGAATCTTTCAATCAAAACACAAATCAAAACCAATATCACCACAATAAGAACCAAAGTGCGGAAATTAAAATGTGGAAGTAATAAAGAAAGAACGCACCAAATTTATAGTGGTTCGGTCAAACCTTGACCTAGATCCACTCCTTGGAGGCACCCTCCAAGTATTGCACTAAACTAAGTGTTTCTCGTTTAGCCCCCACAGCTAGGCGGAGAAGCCCTTACAAAATCACTTCCACCTTCCCCGGTGCGGCGGAGTCGCCGGGTTCTTTGACACCAAAGAGATCTTTTTCTTTGGTGAACTTCCCTCGAGACAAGCCCTGAATCCGACTGTATTCAGGTGCGAGCTTACTGGAGCAACCATGTGGAACCCCTTCCACACTCCCTTGAGTCCCCCCTCATAGGATCTTCTCCCTCTCTCGAACTCCACCCTTTCCTCACTTCCTTTCAAGCTCTCTCTTCAAGTTTCCCCCAAAAGAATGAAGCTACAATGGCTGCCAAAGACACTTTACAAAGTACCTTGACATCTCTTAAATAGAAGAGCTAAAAATGACCTCATTAATGCAAGTTTCCGACTTTATCGTCCAGGCCGATAGGCATATCATCATGGATGATTAGTTCAAATATGAGGAAAATCGTTCTGAACATCGCCCTGAAATGAAGCTGGATGATGTCCAATTGGCCCGGACGGTCTTACGATCGGCCCGACTGATTTGATAATGCAAATCACTATTAATTGCTTTCCTTAATTTCCATATTTATTTAAGAAAAATTGCTCTGGATCGGCTAGGCCAATTCTGATAGGCCAGGCCGATCCTTCGGGATGATGTCCAAAAATAAGTATTTCCTAAGTAGATCTGGCGGCAGATTCTTTCTGAATTGAGCATATTGTCCTGGCCAATACAAAATCATCTAGGACGATGTGTTTTGCATAATGACGGCTGCTTTAATAAGGATGCCCTAATTAGGGTTTTTGCTTTTGAACGGATCATCCAGGCTTATATAAATATCATCCCGGATGATGTTAGCAAAAACAGTAAAATCTTGGGAACAGATAAAAAATCTTCTAAGTTACAAAGCATCAGGAGCCACACCAACTACAATAACTCAAGAAAGGAAAAAGTGTACAAACTGACTCAGACCTACTCTACCCAATCTTGAGCTGGTTCCAAATTGTAGTCTGATCGTGTGAACTTGAAATGTCAGTAGATAAGGCCGTCATAGAGAAATTGAAGTATTTGCTATCATCAAAATCATAAATCATGGATCCGCAACAATCTCCACCTTTTTGATGATGGCAAACATTTCAATTTGAATATGCAAAAAAGAATATTTTCACCTAATCTCCCCCTCACTAGAATAATACTTTAAAAATTAGGGGAGATAAAAATATTTTTGTTGTTTTAAATTTTTTTAAAAGAGAAAAAAAAAGATATAAATTCAACAGTACAGACTCCCCCTTTGATATTATCAAAAAGAGAGGAGGCACAAACAAAAAACAAAATGAATAAAAGACAAAAATGTTCCATGATCTAGTGAAAAAATAAATATTCTTAAAATGAAAAAGTTACCTCTTGGTTTTAATAAAAAACTTAGTAGAATTAGATTGACAACGCATAGCCCAGAAAAGGTTAGAAATTTAGAATTTGATAATCCAAACTCAAGTTATTTAAAAAGGCTAAAAAACGTTTTAATTCAATATCTAAATCAAGGAATAAATTAGAAAAAGAAACACTAATTATTTAAAACTTCTTTCATAAAATATATCTAATAGAATATTAATGCACGAATTATTGAATCAGGAATCATATTTTTCAAAATCAAGTATCGAAAGTATCAAGGGTTTTTTTAAGCTTTTAAGAAGTACAAGAAAGGTTAGCATTAAACTTTGTGGGCTCATTTTATGCTTCTTGTCAATTTCTTCCTTTGACTGTTTTTAGTAAAGTCAATTACAACTTTACCAAATATTTCAAGAAAAAATAGTAAGTAGGATTTTCATTTTTAGAAGGTGAATGTGTGTGTTGATCAGAGAAAACATTTCACGAAACAAGAAGAAAAAAAATTAAAGAATAAACAAAGACAAAAACACAAAATAAAAT
Organism: Dendrobium catenatum; assembly: GCF_001605985.2. NCBI lineage: Eukaryota > Viridiplantae > Streptophyta > Magnoliopsida > Asparagales > Orchidaceae > Dendrobium > Dendrobium catenatum. The sequence continues at coordinate 454,027 of NW_021320019.1, read as the reverse complement.
TGAAACAAAATAAAAAATAAAAAATAACTTAAAACAAAACACAACACAAATAGACAAACATGGCTTTTAACCATTATTTTTCTCTTGTTCCGATGCTTCAGAAACCAGGTCTGCCCAGGAGATTTTTTGCTTTTCATTATCTCCCAGTTTAAAATTTGCTTCGCTTTACCCTTTTCTTTTGCTGGAAGAATTCTTAAATTAGGGCAATGATTTTTTATATGACCAGACTTCCTACAACGAAAGCAAATAATATCAGAAGAAATATTAACATTCTTATCATTTTTACATTTATTCAACTTTTGTTGATGCTTATGCTTTGGTGAGCTTTTTAATTTGCTTGACAAGTCATTCCATTCGTCACCAACTAAGCTATCTCTTTCCGTATCTTCAGCTTTTAGATTGACCTACATCCACATGTCTTTGACCCAATCTTTGCTCATAGGCAATGAGTGAGCCAATCAAATTATCAATAGAATATTCATTCAAATCTTTTGATTCACAAATAGTAATTACTTTTGCATCAAACTTATCTGGTAGACAACAAAGAATTTTGTTAACTATTTCAAAATTTGAAAATTCGTTTTCTAAAACATGCAATGGTGTTACAATTTGGATAAACCTAGTATACATCTCTAAGATTGTCTCATAAGATTTCATAGAAAATAGTTCATAATCATGCATTAACATATTCAACTTGGAATGCTTGATTTCACTAGTGCCTTAGTATATGGTGTGTAGTTTATCCCAAATTTTTTGCATCTAATTGATTTCAGTAGTGCACGTGGATACTAACATAAAATCATCAGAATTTAAAGCACAGAAAAAGCAATTTAAATATTTTGCATCTAATTGAGCATCGATTAGTTCATCTCTATTCCATTGACTAAAAGGAATGTCAGTTTTAATTCTATCTGAAATACGTGATGGTGATGAATAACCAGTTAAAATCATATACCACATGCGAAAATCAATCGATTGCAAAAAAAATAGACATGCACATTTTCCAAAATTCAAATATAATATTTTCAAACAAAGGTGGTCTGGTGATTGAATAACCTTCTGCAATATTATGATTTAAAAAATTATCCATGGATCAAAATTCAAAATCTTTTAAAAACTTATTTTTTAAAAACGGCTCTGATACCACTTGAAAGTGCTATGATACCACTTGAAATTACTCAGATGACACTAAAAAGTGCTTTGATATCACTTAAAAGTTCGTTAGGGATGTTAGGCCATATGAACTGGCCCAAAGCAGATTAAGAGAGAGAGGTGAATTATAAAAGAAGAAACTTTCAATCAAAACACAAATCAAAACCAATATCACCACAATAAAAACCAAAGTGTGAAAATTAAAATGCGGAAGTAATAAAGAAAGAACACACCAGATTTATAATGATTCGGTCAAACCTTGACCTACGTCCACACCTTGGAGGCACCCTCCAAGTGTCGCACTAAGCTAAGTGTCTCTTATTTAGCCCCCACAGTTAGGCGGAGAAGCCCTTACAAAATCACTTCCACCTTCCCCGGTGCGGCGGAGTCGCCGGGTGCCATGACACCAAAGAGATCTTCTTCTTTGGTAAACTTCCCTCGAGAAAAGCCTTGAATCCGACGGTATTAAGGTGCGAGCTTACTGGAGCAACCGTGTGGAACCCCCTCCACACACCCTTGAGTCCCCCCTCACAGGATCTTCTCCCTCTCTCAGACTTCATCCGTTCCTCACTCCCTTTCAAGCTCTCTCTTCAAGTTTCCACCAAAAGAACGAAGCTATAATGACTACCAAAGACACTTACCAAGTGTCATGTCATAGCTTAAATAGAAGATCTCAAAAGGAGCTCATTAATGCAAGTTGTCGACTTTATCGTCCAGGACGATACTAATATCATCCTGTACGATCAGTGCAAAGTAAGCCCAATCAGCCGGGATGATTTGAGATGATCAGAAGAAGTTTGTTCATATCGTCCAAGATGATAATATATCATCCTGGATGATCAGAACAAATCATGGAATATCGTTCGAAACATCGCCCTAAAAAAGAGCTATCCAATGTCTAATTGTCCAACGTATAATCTCGGACGATCCTACAATCGTCCAAGATGATTTTATCGTCCAATCAAGTCATAATTGCTTTTATTAAATGCCAGATTAATTTTGAGAAAAAATATTCTGTATCATCCTTGACGATATTTTATAGTCTTGGACGATCCCCTGGATGATGTCCAAAAATAAGTAATTCCTAAATAGATCTGCCGGCAAATTCTTTCTGTTTTGAGCCTATCGTCCTGGCCGATACAAAATCATCCAGGATGATGTTTTTTGTATAATGACGATTGCTTTAATGAGGATGCCCTAATTAGGGTTTCTGCTTTTGAACTGATCGTCCAAGATGATATAAAATATTCTTAGACGATGTTACCAAAAAATAGTAAACTTTAGGGAACAGTTAGAAATCTTCCATGTTACAAAACATTAGGAGCCACACCAAATTCAATAGACTCAAGAAAGAAAAAAATGTACAAACTGACTTAGACCTTGTCTACCCAATCTTGAGCTGGTTCCAAATTGCAGTTTGATCGCGTGGACCTAAAATGTCAGAAGATAAGGCAGTCATAGAGAAATAAAAGTGTTTGCTATCATCAAAATTATCATCCATGAAAATAGATCCGCAACAATCTCTCCCTTTTTTATGATGACAAATATTATGATTTGAATTTGCAAACAGGAAACATTTTCTCCTAATCTCCCCCTCACTAGAATAAAACTTTTAAAAAATGGGGGAGATAAAAAATTTTTGTTTTTAATTTTTTTTTTGAAAGAGAAAAAAGATATAAATATAATAACAACAATACATTCTCCTCCTTTGACATTATCAAAAAGAGAATGGACACAAACAATAAGAATAAAATGATTAAAAGACAAATATAATCCATGATCTAGTGAATAGAACAAATATTCTTAAAATAACAAAGTTACCTCTTGATTTTAAAATGAATGGATTGACAACGCATAATCCAGAAAAAGTAAGAAACATTAATTTTTCAAAACTTCTTTCATAAAACATATCTAATAGAAGATCAATGCACGAATTGCTGAATTAGAAACCAAGATTTTCAAGCACAAGTTTCGATCATATCAAGGATTTTCTTAGGATTTTAGTAGTATAAAAAAAAATAAGCATATTTTTTTGCGAGCTCATTTTATGCCCTTTATCACTTGAATGGCTCTTTGAGCATCTTTTAATTTTTAATATACTTTAAGTATTTTATTTTCAATTTGGCGTCATTGCGCATCTTTTAGTTTGGCATCATTGGCCACCTTTTTTTATTATTTTAAAAAAATATGCTTTCTTTCTTATATTTTTAAAACTCCCAAATTTTTGACAGCACGAACAACTTGATTCAGAAAATTTTAAGGTGGATTCAACAATCTTGCAAAAGATTCCTATGCGATAAAAAAAATGTAGGGAGATGAAAAAAAAAAATTAGTTTCAAAATCCAATTTAACATATGATGAAGTTTTGAATCAAAAGTAAATTAACCTCTTTAAGAAGAGAGAAAGAGAAATAAAATCATGAGTTCCCTTCCTCTGACTATTTTTAGAAAAATCAACCACAACTTTCAAAAAAAATACAGGAGGTAGATTTTTCATTTTTTAGAAAAGTGATCGTGTGTGTTAATCAGAAAGAAACCAAAAAAAAATTTAACGAAAGAAAAGAAAAAAAAAAGATAAAAATAAGAAAATCACAAAAATAAAAGATCAAATAAAACATGCAAACAAAAAAATACAAACAAAGGTTTAAGAACCATCTTGCTCCTGATCTGATGCTTCAGAGATCAGGTCTGCCCAAGAAATTTTTTCCTTTTCATTATTTCTCTAGTTTAAAATTTGCTTCGCTTTACCCTTTTCTTTTATAGGAAGAATTCTTAAATTAGGGCACTGATTTTTTATATGACCAGGCTTCCTACAACGAAAGCAAATAATGTCAGAAGAAATATTAACATCCTTACAATTTTTACCTTTTTTCCATTTTTGTTGATGCTTATGCTTTGGTGAGCTTTTTGATTTGCTTAACAAGTTATTGCATTCGTCACCAACTAAGCTATCTTTTTCTGTATCTTCAGCTTTTAGAACAATCGTTTCACCTGCATCCAAAATTCTTTGACCCAAACCCTACTCGTAGGCAATGAGTGAGCCAATCAAATTATCAATAAAATATTCATTCAAATATTTTGAATCACAAATAACAATTACTTTAGCATCAAACTTATCAAGTAGACAATAAAGAATTTTGTTAACTTTTTCAAAATTTGAAAATTCTTTTCCTAAAGTATGCAATGATGTCACAATTTAAATAAACCTAGTACACATGTCTAAGATCGTTTCATAAGGTTTCGTGGAAAATATTTCATAACCATGCATTAACACATTCAACTTGGATTGCTTGATTTCACTAGTGCCTTCATATATGGTGTGTAGTTTATTCCAAATTTCCTTACCAGTAGTGCACGTGGATACTAACATAAAATCTTCAGAATTTAAAGCACAGAAAAAATAATTTAATGATTTTGCATTCAATTGAGCATTGAGTTGTTCTTCTCTGTTCCATTGATTAAAAGGAATATCAATTTTAACTCCATCTATAACACGTCACAGTGATGAATAACCAGTTAAAATAATATGCCATATGTTAAAATCAATCAATTGTAAGAAAGTAGACATGCATGTTTTCTAAAAATCAAATGAGATATTTCAAATAAAGGAGGTCTCGTGATTGAATAACCTTCTGTAATATTACGATTCCCAAAGTTAGCCATGGATCAAAATTGAAAAAGTTTTCAAACTAAGTTTTTATGAATCATGCTCTGATACCATTTCAAAGTGCGAGATGGCATTAGAAAGTGCTCTAATACCACTTGAAAGTTCGTTAGGGATGTTAAGCCCTTATGAACTGGCCCAAAGCTAATTAAGAGAGAGAGGTAAATTGGTAAAAAATATCTTTCAATCAAAACACAAATCAAAACCAATATCACCACAAAGAAAACCAAATGCGAAAATTAAATGCGGAAGTAATAAAGGAAAGAACACACCAGATTTATAGTGGTTCGGTCAAACCTTGACCTATGTCCACTCCTTAGAGGCACCCTCTAAGTATTGCACTAAACTAAGTGTCTTTCTTTTATCCCCCACAGCTAAGCAGAGAAGCCCTTACAAAATCACTTCCACCTTCGCCGGTGCGGCGGAGCCGCCGGGTCCTTTGACACCAAAGAGATCTTCTTCTTTTGTAAACTTCCCTCGAGATAAGCCTTGAATCCGGTGGTATTTAGGTGCGAGCTTGCTGGAGCAACCGTGTGGAACCCCCTCCACACTCCCTTGAGTCCCCCCTCACAGGATCCTCTCCCTCTCTCAAACTCCACCCTTTCCTCACTCCCTTTCAAGCTCTCTCTTCAAGTTTCCCCCAAAAGAACGAAGCTAAAATGGCTTCCAAAGACACTTATCAAGTGTCATGTTATATCTTAAATAGAAGATCTCAAAATGAGCTCATTAATGCAAGTTGCTGACTTTATCGTCTAGGACGATACTAATATCATCATGTACGATTAGTGCAAAATAAGCCCAATCAATGGGGGCGATTTGAGACGATCAGAAGAAGTTTGTTCATATCATCCATGATGATAATATATCATCCTGGACAATCATAACAAATTATGGAATATTATCCTGAGAATCACCCTGAAAAAGAGCTGTCCATTGTCCAATCGTCCAGCAAATCATCCCGGACGATCCTGCGATCGTCTAGGATGATTTGATCATCCAATCAAGTCATAATTGCTTTCCTTAAATGCCAGATTAATTTTGGGAAAAATAGTCCTGGATCGTCCTGGATGATATTTTATAGTCCTGGACAATCCCCAGGATGATGTCCAAAAATAAGTAATTCCTAGATAGATATGGCGGTAGATTCTTTCTATTTTGAGCCTATCATCCTGGCCGATACAAAAATGTCCAGGATGATGTTTTCTGCATAATAAAGGCTTCTTTAATGAGGATGCCCTAATTAGAGTTTCTACTTTTGAACTGTTCATCCAAGATGATATAAAATCGTCCCGGACGATGTTACCAAAAATAGTAAACTCTAGGGATTAGTCAGAAATCTTCCAAATTATAAAGCATCAGGAGCCACACTAAATATAATAGACTCGAGAAAGGAAAAAATGTACAAACTGATTCAGACTTAGTCTACCCAATCTTTAGTTGGTTTCAAATTGCAGTCTGATCGTGTGGACTTGAAATGTCAGAAGATAAGGCAGTCATAGAGAAATAAAAGTGTTTGCTATCATCAAAATCATCATCCATGAAAATAGATCCGCAACGCGATATATTATCATCCTAGATGATATGAACAAATTTCTTCTAATTGTTTCCAATCGTCCCGGCTGATTAGGCTTAAATTAGACTGGTCGTACAGGACAATATTTATATCTTCCTGGAGGATAAAGTCGACAACTTGCATTAATGAGCTCATTTTGAGATCTTCTATTTAATCTATGAAATGACACTTGGTAAGTGTCTTTTGTAGCCATTGTATCTTCATTCTTTAGGGAGGAACTTGAAGAGAGAGCTTGAAAGGGAGTGAGGAACGGGTGAAGTCTGAGACAGGGAGAGGATACTATGAGGGGGGACTCAAGGGAGTGTGGAGGGGGATTCCACACGGTTGCTCCGGCAGGTTTACACCTTAATACCATCAGATTTAAGGCTTGTCTTGAGGGAAGTTCACCAAAGAAGAAGATCTCTTTGGTGTCAAAGGACTCGGTGATTCCGCCGCACCAGGGAAGATGGAAGTGATTTTGTAAGGGCTTCTCTGCCTAGCGTAGGGGGATAAAGGAGAGACACTTAGTTTAGTGCAATACTCGGAGGGTGCCTCCGAGGAGTGGACGTAAGTCAAGGTTTGACCGAACCACTATGAATCTGGTGTGTTCTTTCCTTTATTACTTTCGCATTTATTTTCCACACGTTGTTTTCTTTATGGTGAAATGTGGTTTTAAGTTTTGTGCTTTGGTTAAAAGATTTTTAAAACACAAATTCACCCCCCCCCCTTTTGGTTTGTCTTGAGACTAGTTCATAAGGGCCTAACTTTCCTAACGAACTTTCTAGTGCTATCATAGAGCACTTTCACACTATATTTAATAACTACATGTAGGAACGCATTGCACTTTTTTTTTTGCATATATATTTTTCATATTCTACACTATCATTAAAATGTACTTAGGTTCTTAATGTAAGTAAGAAAGCCAAATGCTAAATGTAAAGTTCCTAGAATGTATCTTGATTGAGTTGTAAAAAAAGTTGTAAATGGTTAGAGGTGTTTGCATATACATAGGGAGATCCAAAATGAAATACTTTATCTTCCTTTAAGAAGCATTATATTTTAAAATATTATTGGAGACATGACACCAGAAGACAATAAGAAAATGCATTTAAACATGTATTCATTGCACAAGAAATCCAAGTATATTATGGAGGATCTTGGCCAACTTAATTTTTAGTAGACCTTGAGTTGTATATCTCTTTTTGATGAAACATAAAAAGATTTTTATTACATAATATTATTTCATACACTTCTTCAGATTACATGCATTGCATTCATATAGGTGGTAGATCTGCATTACAGGGTAGCCTTTTCTAATAGGTTTCTTTTGATGTGCAAGTTTTAGGCTTTGCAAGAATATTTATACCAATTCTACGAGGATACAGTATTTGTATCATATAAACTAACACCTTTACCTTGGCATGCATACACACTTACATTTTACTTTCTATAATGTACAATAAGCCAACACAAAAGCCTATGGAAATAGAAAGGCGGGGTTAAAGTGACAGGGCTACCTTACTATTTTCTATTGTTTAAGGCTGTTATGCAGTTAGATTTTTCTAGAAAATTTTGACTTAATTTTTTTTAGAAAATTTAGTGTTAACTGAATAATGAAACTTAGAGTTTAAGGTGTCTTTGCATCCAATTTTTATCAGTAAGGTGCATTTGATGCAATTCATATTACTAAACTCTAATTAGAAATTTGAACTAGAATCCTTGATAGTAATGTTTAAAATAGTTTTTTTTTACGTGCATTCATTAGACATACAAATCAATGTTTTTAAATTATGTGCTTAGGTGGTTAGCTGGCAGTGCTTTTCATGCAATCATAAGTCCATATGCATTTGTACCCCTATAATTTCCTTCAAGTAAGGATTATTCTGACTTAAAAATAATTTTTTTAAATTGTCAAAACTTTCCAAAATGATTGATTGAAATCTCTAAATCGAATATATTACATTTTAAATCTAAAATAAACCTAATATCAACTTTAATAAAATGTTTTATCTTTTGAGATGTAACTAACTATAGAGGTTTGTCCCTTTAGGATCCCAAGAACCCAAATTAAAATAAACCTTGCTTTAGTTTACTAAAATAGGGGTAAAATCTTTTGGGCATAGGATAAAGCTAATCCTTGGTCAATTTAATTTTTTAAATCATAGGTGAAAGTTTCTTTCATCATTTAATTTTAATTTTACATTCCCTATGCTGAGTTTGCTTATAAAATATTAATTTGTTTCTCTTTTCTAGTCGATAGTGATGCATTAATCTATCTCTCAAGTTAGTATAATATTGGCTCTGTGGATTTGACTAAAGAAACATAAAAAAACATACCATCACATTTATTTTTCCACCCCATCATTCAAAAACATAAAATTTATAGGTAGTCCTAAATAACATCTTGCATATTTCAAGGGTATTTATTATAAAGCTGGTGGAACTAATACCCTACTATTCTAAAATTTTTTTAGTAACTTATCTAGTATTACTTTTGATTGGTACTCTAAACTTCCTAATGGGTTGAATCATTCCTTCATTGAAATAGAAAGTCTATTTGTAAAGAGATTCATTGGTGCAAAACATCACATCACTATCGGCGAGCTAATAGTATAAAAGCAAAAATCAGGTGAAAGATTAGTAGAATATAGTAGGAGATGAAGGAATCTTAGCATGAAATGTGAGTTGCTATTATAAGAGCAGCATATAATAAATATCCATAGTCAAGTTACCTTTCTGTTGAAAGGCCTTTCATTTAAGTCATTGGAGAAGCTATTGAGAGAAGCCTTTAATCTCTAAGAGGAAACACCTCAATTGTCATTCCTAAAATATCAGTATTCCATAGAAATGAAGAAGAAAAAACCTAAAAAAGGTTCTATAAAAGAAATCAAGATCAGTATCTGTGGTTGATAAAGGAAAAATAGGTGATACACATTCAAGTAGAGAATTCATGTCATCCTCGTCAGTATAAGTAGGATAAACATACTTCATAATTATAAATAGTTTAGATCTTGATCATCTACAAATGGGGAATCCAAATCCCTTAAACCTTTAACAATGTATGAATTTTATTTTTTCATGTTGTAAATAAGAAGTTAATGAAAAAAGATTTTTCGTATATCTCATTTCTTTCTTCTTATGAATATCCAATTGAAAACACAAATAATAAAGAAAATAATTCTCATAAAATATTAATTAAATTAAATGAATTAAAAGAGTCTATGAAATATCTATCTGATAGGGATTTCCTTATTCTCAATGTTTAGTGTAATCCTATCAACATTAAAGTAGAAATATATGATTCACAAAGCTTGTATTAAAAAAATACAAAGATAAAATATGATCAAGAAGCAAACCAATTCATCACTTCCTCGCCTAAAAAGGTAATTGAAGTCAACCTTATAGTGGTACGGTTCTACCTCCACGAGCTTCAATAGTCGATGAAGGAAAGTAAATTACAAATAATATACTAACTTCAAATCAACCTAAACAAGTTCAAGATTTTGATGTAGTAAATATATAAGTTTCTAATGTGGATTACAATTTTTTAGCACATCTTAGAAAGTTGCAAGTGAAACTGAGTATTTACGATGCCTTGGTATTTTCTAAAGAAATTATGGAGGCTTTACTTAGCTTTACTCCTTCCAAATACATGTATGCCTCATATGGTATTAACACAATCAAGTGAAGTGTTATATTTTAAGGATGTTCCAGGAGTCACATTTTCATTTGAAGATCTGCTACTGGGAACCACGGATCATAATTTTCAATTATATATTTTTGTTAATATAAATAATTTAAAATTACATTGCATCCTTATTAATTTGGGTGCATTAGTTAACATCATGACTCTTATAAATTTTACATATTTTAAAAGTGGATACTCATAATTTTAACTCTGATAAAATGATGTTGTAAGGATTTGACAAAAAAAGGTGAGAGAGCTTTGGGTCCAATAGACCTTCACTTATGAATAGAAACTTTGAAAATAGAAGCCAAATCTCACATTATATATTACAAGGCTTCATTTAACACTCTTTTAGGGAGACCCTATCTCCATGAATAAAGAATGGCACCTTTTACCCATTCATTAATGTATTAAATTATCTCATGAGGGAGTAAAGTACTATATTAATGGTGACTTGCAAGCATTTTCAATTCTTAAAGTTGGTATATAAGAAGATGGTTCATACTATCTTCTTAAAAAATAGACAATATTTTCTAAAAAATTGAAACTGGCTAAAGTAGAAGAAAAAGAAAAAAGATGAAAAAGAAAGAGTAGAAAAAAAAAGAGGAAAAGAAAAGAAAAGCATTTTGATATCGAACACAATATTTGCTAGTCACCTACTCTTGAAAGAAGTGGTAGAATGGCTCAATGATCTAGAGGGCGAGGTCAATAAAAAAAATCAATTAATAAAATAAATTTAAAAGGAGTATATACAAATAATGAAGCTTGTAATACATATTAGTTTGAAATACAACTTAGAGGATGAAACTGATGTGTTTCAAAAGATAACAACATGCTATAGAATAAAAGAACTATATAGGACAACCAAAATTTAAAATTTCTAGAGAAGCTAACAATGATGAAGATATGGTCCAAATTACTAAGGAAGATAATGTAGATATATCTATTATATAAATATTAAAGAAGTATGTGAAAATTATAACCTTATCTGCATTATCCTTAAGTGATGTAAAAAGGTTCAAAGTGAAATCTTCTCCTCCTTCAAAACAAAATTTTAAAGCCAATGCTGTTGTGACCTCTTTTAGTACAACCACATAACATGTTGTAATCCTTATTGATCTATCCATGGATAAAATAATAGAGCCTCCTTCTAGCTGATATTCAAACTATATAAATAAATTTGCTAAGAAAGATTTAGTATCATCAGATTAGACTAGATGTAAAGACTAATAATTTTAACACTCATGTAATATAAAATATAACAAATATACATATGGATCAGAAGATAGACTTGCTATTCTACATTCATTTGATAATGATGAATATTGCTTTATCATGTCAAATAATATGGATTATAATAGTAACTTTTAGCAGAGTTAATTCTTTTAAAAAACTATGTATAGAGAATTTAGATGATATGGATGAATTTCAAGTTATGGAAACACCTCTAGAATCTGAAGAGGAGAATGATCTATAATAGTTGATATAAAAGGAAAAAAATTGTGCAAAAAAGAAGAGACACATCAAATTTTAATAAGTTCTTTTTTTAATAGTGAAGAGTTAAATAAACTGAATGAGTTACTTAAAGAATTAAAAAACTATTTTGCTTGGAGTAATATCAAGACTTTGTGGTTCACAAAATAAAAAATTCAATCAAAAGTAGTTCCTATAAAGAAAGAAGCTAGAAAAATTTTGCTCAAGGTTGAATAACATTTTATTGATGAAGTTAAGAAAAAAATCAACCATGGCTTCATTGGGGAAGAGAAATATCAAACATGGTTTGCCAGCATCATCCCAATAAAGAAGAAGAACTAGTAAATTTGTATCTACATCAACTACAAAGACTTAAAAACAACGTATATCCTAAAGATGAGTTTTTCCTTCCTATGTTAGAACTCATGGTGGATATTTATTCCTTGCTTGCAATATATTCCTTTATGGATGACTCATATGGTTATAATCAAATCAAAATGACTCTCAAAGATGTATAATGTACTTCATTTAAAACACTGATTGGAGTCTACTACTATAAAGTTATGTTGTTTGGATTAACCAACACTAGAGAAACCTACAAACAAGCAGTGATTAGGATTTCTTATGAACATATCCATCATAAAGTGGAGTGCTACATAAATGATCTAGTCTTTAGAAGTCTCAAAAGTGAAGGTCATTTATATCACATGCTAATTATTTTCCTTTGATTATGATAATTTGATTTTAAAATAAATCCTTTAAAGTTTGTTTTCAGTGTAACCTTAGAAAATTTGTAGGTTTTGTAGTCCACCACGTAGAATTGAAATCAATCATAATAAAATAAAGGTGATATTAGAGATGCCACAACCTAAAAGTCTCACTAAATTGAGATCTTTTCAAGGTCGATTGGCATATTTTAGGAAATTTATATGAAGTATTACAGTCAAATGTAAACCATTTGTAGCTCTATACAAGAAAGACGTTTATTCATAGTGGGATGAAAATTGCTAGACAGTATTTGATAGTATTATGAAGTATTTAACAAATACTATAGTCCTAGCTTTCGCCATTCGAAGGAAGCCATTAATTTTATTTACAATAGCTTTATGTGAATCTCTTATAACCTTGTTAGCTTAGGTTAATGAGCAACAAAAAGTGAACACACTTTAATATCTAAGTAGATGTTTACTTCCAACTGAAGAAATTTATTCACCCATTGAGAAACATTATTTGGCCCTAATATTTATCACTTAGAAGTTAAGACAAAATGTATTATATCATAATGTAAATTTAATCTCAATTATAAATATGTTGCATTATTTGGTAACTTATCCATTATTTTTAGGGAGATTAGCCTGATGGTTGGTGATTCTATCATACTTTTAAATCACATTTATTCCCCTATGTGCCGTGAAAGGATAAGCTATTGTAGATTTCTTAGCATCTCATCTAGTATAGGATGATTATGTGATTAATAATGAATTTTTAGAAGAACAAATAATAAAATTAGAACTAAATGAAAATTTACCTAGGAATTTTATTTTGATTGAGCTAACTCCAGTCAATAAGGGGCATCTTATGACACATCCCTAAAGAAAGATGGAATTGATATATTATTTATCATTCCAAATAAAGGTTTAATGTATTAATCTTACCACATGTTAGTGCCTTATATAATAAATGAATTTATGTATGAGGCATTGATAACCAAGTTAGAGCTAATAATCTTGAATGAAATCCAAGAGATAAAAATCTTTAGAGATATGTAGCTGGTGATCAAACAAATAGCCAAAATCTATAAAGTGTTAAAGAAAAGTTTGATTATGTATTATTAGTATATAATGCATCTTCTCAAACAAATCTTAAATATAACTTTGTATATGATTCCTTATGGAAAGAACTCTAGGGTGGTTGCCTAACAAAACAAGATAAAACTTTGGCTTATCCTGAAGAAGATTTAATTGTAATATATGTATAAGGTCATAGAGCCTTATTATTTATATGCATTGAGTATATCAAATAAAAATCCCCAACAAATTTGAAATTATTTTTACAATAGAAGATGAAATGGCGGATTAGAGAAAACTTTTCATAAAAAACTTTCAAGAAAATAAGCTACTTGATCATAAATTAATATTTTGTCAGATAAAAAAAAGAACTATATCATATGTTTTAATTAATAACACCCTATATTGAAGATCATTCAATCAGTTGTGGTTGTCTTGTTTGATTGAATAAAAAGCAAAGAAAATATAAAAGAAGTACATGCTGAATTATGTGATACACATTAGTACAAACAAAAGATGAAGATGAAAATTAAATGAATGATAGATGACTGCTTAAATGTTACATGAAATTATCCTCAATTGCAAGTACATTGTGTAGTTCTACATCATTTACTAAATGTCCTACCTCCAATAATTGCATCTTGGCCTTTCAAAGCTGGGTTACAAATATCATTAGTTTGTTTTATCTCAAGTCTTCCAGAGGTCATAGATTTATATTTATAGCTACAAATTACTTCTCTAAATGGGATAATGTTGTTCTATTGAGAGAGTTCAATGCACATTACACTTTAAACTTTTTGAAGACCATGTCGTGCATTAATTTAGCATTCTTCATCATATTATATTAGATAATGGTCGTTCGATTAAGAGCACTACAATAAACAGTTTCACTGCACATCATAATATTAATGGGACATACTCAACAATCTATTAAACTCGAGCAAATGGATTGATATAGGGCATTAATAAAACTCTGGTTTAAATCCTAAGGAAAACCTTATATGATAATAATTTTCATTGGTAGAAAATGTTGGTTGAAGCTCTGTGGGCATATCAAACTCTTATAGAACTGCAACTCAATCAATGCAATATGCTTTAGTCTTCAGTTCAAAAAATGCTATTCCTTTAGAGGTGAAACTACCTTCACACAAAATTATAATAAACTACAACATAACATCTGACTAGAATCCTTAACTTTGAATGGAAGAGAACAATGGTTTAAAAGAGAAGGGCTATAAGCTAAAGAAATCCTTGAGTTATACAAAGCCAAATGATTCAAGAACATGAAAAAATAGTTTTTCCAAGAACTTTACAGGTAAGAGACTCAATCCAAGTTCTATGAAGATGACTTTTTTCCCATAAAAAGATAGAAACAAAAATTCAAATTTACTTGGGAAAGTTTGTTCATAGTGGAGATATTATACAAAGGAGGATCTTATTATTTGATTGATTATAAATGTGATCAGCCAATGATACCTATAAATGGATTATAACTCAAGAAGTACTATAATGGATGATGTACTAAAATAAATTTTTAATAAATGAAATTTGATGTTCAAGTTGTTAGTGTTGTTAAAGTTATATAAACAAACTAGGTTCAAATGATAAAATTGGGTTTGGATAAATACACTGAAACTAATGGATTAATTTTAAAATTTCCTAAAGCTCATTTTAGATAGTTAGGCAGTTCTTAAGGATTGATGTGATCTTTTGATCGCACCTCTTTTTAGAATTTTATCCAATCAATAATACAATTTTGAGGTATCATTCTTATCAAACAATAAATATCCATTAAGAGTAATCCAATCATCAACATGTCGTCTTATATACTCTAACAAAAATATTCATTTGGTTTAATCCTATTTTTATGGAATGTTATATTCTTCATCGAGAACCCGAAAAAATAGATGTTAGGAGTTGACCCATTTTTGTTATATGCTTTGAAAAAAGTTAGGTTTAAGACCATTTTCATGGCATCCTATGTGCTCAATCGAGACCCCAAAAATATTTGCTAGGAGTAAACCCATCTTCAATATGGTGTCTTGTATTCTTCGACAAAAATAACCATTAGGTTTATTCCCATTTTCCTGGCATCCCAGTGCTTCATCAAAAGAAAAAAATAGTCATTAAGAGTAAACCCATCTTCATTAAGGTGTTCTATATGCTGGGACAAAAAATATTACATTTAAGCTCATTTTCTTTGTGTGCTATATTCTCCATTTAGACCCCAAAACTAATCTTTATGAGAAAACCCATCTTCAACATGGTGTCATATATAATACAACCAATAAATAGCCATTAGGTATAAAACCCTCTTCATTGTGATATCCTATTTGCCTCATTGTCATCTAAATTTAGCTGTTTGGTGTAAAACCATTTTCATGGTATCCTATAAGCTCCATTGTCAACTAAAATTTTTTATTTGTTATAGATCTCCCATATAGGTCTAAATCTTAGCACCTTAAACATAGGTGTGAATCCCTATGCTTCTTCTCCTTATGACTTAACCTTCTAGTGGTGTATAACTACCCTCGTGGAACCATCCTAGTTGCAATCTAAACCTTATTCTTAAAGATTTACATATTCTTCCTTTGATTATGCATTTCTTTTCAAATTCTGATTAATGGGGTAGTTGCTTTGATCTAACCATCCAAATATTCATATTTAGGAATCGATCATCCATTCAAGTCCAAATCTTTCTTATTTAGGGTTAATTTCCCATTCAAATTCAAACATTACATTATAAGGATTAGTATGCGTCCCTGAGTGGTATCCATTCTTTTGAATTTTAGTTGATCAGATGTATTACTCCGGGTATCATTCTATTCTTACCTCTCAAATATACTTTGTAGGATCATTTCCTTCTCAAGTATCCATCTAAATTCAAACTAAGACAAATCTCAAATTAATCTGTAATCAAATTTAAATACTAAACAAATCTTGGGGATTTATTTGATTTTTTGGATCAATACCAACATGTGTGATTTACTTTTTAAGTTCATCACACCTATTTGGGGTCCATTTATTAACCTTATTTATGACTGAGGTCATCTATGTTGAAACTAGTTTAATATGAATTAAGTTGTTAAACCTAAGCTTATGTCCCAGCGGGTAACCAAGAGGGGGGGGGGGGTGAATTGGTAATTAAAAATTTATCCCTCTTTTAAAAAATTTTATACTGAAAATAACTTTAGTGAATTTTGTAGAAAACATTTTTCAACCACAAGTTAAAACATTAAAAACAAAAGTAGTGGAAAAAATAAAAGACACAAGTTTTATAGTGGTTCGGTCAAACACAACCTACATCCACTCCCTGGAGCCACCCTCCGAGTATTGCACTAATACCACTAGTGACTCTCCTTTTGCACCCACAACAAGATGGAGAAGCCTTTACAAAAAACTCTCTTCCACCACTACCTAGTGTGGCAGAGAACCGTCGTCCTTTTACACTCTCCAAGTGTTGGCAGAGAACCGTCATCCTTTTACACTCTTCAAGTGTTGGCAGAGAACCGTCCATCCTTTCACACTCTCCTTGTGTAGGCAGAGAACCGTTCGTCCTTTCACACTCTCAAAGTGTGGGCAGAGAACCCTTCACCTATTCACACTCTCCAAGTGTCAATAGAGAACAGGGTATCCTTGACAGATCTTGTCACAAGAAATCTAGGAGGAGGAGAGAAAAGTGTGAAATAATTACAAATCACAAGTGGAGATTCTTACCTTTGAGTACCAAGTGAATCCTTCATGCTCTAGTAGTAAGAATCCTTCTTCAAACACTCTCTCACACTCTCTCCTTCACTCTTCCTTAAGTTGACACGAAGATCAGTAGGAAAAAAGATTATGAGACAGTTTTATACATTAATGTAGTCTAATAAGAGACATGAAATTGACAATCTTAATTACATAAAGTTATAAGCAAAACTTAAATTTAGAAAAATTAGATTTTTCTAATGAATTTAATTTTTTATTGCACTTCAAGGTATAACATTCTTAAGATAAAATTTTTTATAGATTATCTTATAGGCTAACAAACATTTCAAAACAAGATTAAAACCAAGACAAGATAACTTATATTGATATCATAAAAGAGAATATTACATTTCGTGAAATTTGATATCAATACTACATAAAACATAAAAGCTAAAACATAAAATAAAACTAACGCATAACTAAAACATAATATCACATTACAATCACATCAACTTAAAGAAATCACAAGCAAGTACATGAGTCATTATGATGGGCCTCGATCTGGAGGAGGAGGAGGAGGTACAGTATTAAAGAAATTAAAATAATTTCTTATCATGAGAATATTTGAACTTATATCATTTATCTGTTCTAGCATATATGCCATGTCTTGATTGTACTGAACATCCTGCTGCTGTAAGTGAGTTTCAATTTGATTAAATCTTTAATCAAAATGAGATTCTAAGCGATCAAATCTCTGAACAAAATCTTGATAATTTGGTTCACTAGCAGGTGCAGGTTCAGGTTCCTCCTCTGAGTCACTAATAACATGTGTTTTACATGGTTCATCTTTATTGAAGATTGCTCTAAAAGATCCGTCATTTTAGTAGAGAGGTTCTTCAAAATCTTGAACTGGATGAACCAATTCATACTTCTCTAAAATATAGGCAACAAGATGTCCTAAGGCAATGTTCTTCTTTCTTTTATGGGCGACATGACCAATTTTAGAAAGTCCATAAAGATAGTCAATGATTAGTTGGGCTTCATCTATAGGTTGGTAAGTCATAATCAAGTACGTTACTGTTGAAAGATGAGGAGTAATATTGACTCTATCACCAGCTTTAGGAATTATGGAAGTTTGAAGAACAAGCTGGATGATACGAGCATGGCGAACAAGAGAGGACACTTTAGGCATATGCTCCTTAAATATAATTCCATTAATCACTTCATTAATTTTAGTCCAGTCAAAATCAGAAGTAGGGGTTAAGGTATGGGCTCTAATCCCTTCAGTCCTTAAGTTCAGAAAAATTCCTATGTCTGCCTTTGTGATTTGTATTTTCTTTTTAAAAACATATAACCTAATCACATAATGGTTAGAATTGAAAGACATGTTTGCTAGGAAGTAGTGAAAGGTCTCTTTGTTGTAGAACTGGACCAGTGTGAGAATGAGACCAAATTGAGTGGAAGAAAATAAGTTCATTACCTAAAAGGTCAGTTGTTCTTGAATAAGAACTCTAGAAGGGGTGATCTTAGGAGAGGCAAATCTAGGAAATGACTCTTCGTTGGCTTTGGACAGAAAATTATCACTTGAGTTCTTGGGTGGACCCTTGGCTAGAACCTTTTGCCGTCTACTTGAGCTTGCCATGGATAAGATCTAAAAGAAAAAAGGGGTCTAAAAGGGATGTGTGAGTGATGACTGTTGAGTTCAAAGCCTGTCAATTTAATGAAATACAACTGTTTGTACTGACAAAATTACTTTCATCTCGAATAAAATTTAGTTAGTCCCGTACAAAAAAATTTTGTATGGACGAACGAATTAGTCCAAAAAAATGGCTTTTTGTAATCACAAAAGTAACGATGCGTTGATTCGTACAGACTTTTGACCAAACGATCATACAGACGAACAGGTGTTCATCCAGGATGATAAAAAATTTAAGATCATTTTGATGGCAGTTGAAATCATCCCCCACATCAAATCGCCAAACGTTCGTCTGTATGAACCAAATGTTCATACGTACGATCATGCATATTAAACACGACCTTATCCATTTAACTGTCAATCAATCGTACAGACATTCGAAAAGTTCATCCAGACGATCGTGATGATCGTACAGAAGAAGTAAAAAAAAATAAAAATTGAAAAATTGTACGTAAACTGTTTAAATCCGACAGTTTACACACTAAACAATTCATCTCGTACGAAAATAATTTCATCCTGAATGATTGTCACTCAATTTTTTATTTTGTTTTTAAAAACAATCAATCAAAATTCTATATGTAATAATTTTATAAAACTAAAATACAAACTCAATCAAAAAGTGAAAAATAAAAATACAAACTTAATAAAAACATGATAAAAAAAACACATAAAAATCACAAAATCACAAATACACATAAAAATTCTAACTTGAAAAACACACATCAATGTTGCAGAAACATTTTAATTAAGCATTCAAATCGATCACACCAAGCCTTGTTCTTAATGCACTGAAAGTATCAAAGGCTAAATGATTTGTAAAAATGTATGCAAGTTGATTTTTTGTAGAAACATGAATGAGTTCAATTTCTCCTTTAGATACATGATCCCTTATGAAATGATGCATGAAGTTTTTATGTTTGGTTCTTGAATGTTGAATAGGATTTTTGGAAATGCAAATAGTAGTAGTGTTATCATAATAAATTGCAATGGTGCCTATAGTTAATCCCAAAGCACTTGTGCCACACAACTTCCTAATGCAATGTATTCATCTTCAGTAGTAGATAGGGATACATAATTTTATTTTCTAATGGACCAAGAGACTAAAGAATTTCCAATAAATTGATATGTTCGAGAAGTGTTCTTTCTATCCACCCAACAACCTGTAAAGTCAGAATATGAATAACCAATTATTTCAAATGAAGAGCTAAACTTATGATACCAAATTCCTAAGTTCTGAGTTCCTAACAAATATCTTAAAATCCTTTTTACTGCTGTCAAATGTGATTCTTTTGGATCTGATTGAAATCTAGCAACAAATACACTAAACATGATATCGGGCCGATTAGCTGTCAAGTAAAGTAAGGTCAATTATCCCTCTAAATTTCTTTTGATCAACTAGATTTTCCCTTAGGGTCCTTATCAACTAAACTGAGGAACTCATAGGTATATAACAGGTTAGCATTTTCCATTTCATACTTTTAGAGGATTTCTTAACATACTTTGACTGACTAAGAAATGTACCCTCTCATTTGCTTATGCTAAAGCTAGAAAGTAACTTAAATCTCCCATTAAACTCATTTCAAATTCACACTCATTTTTTTAGAAAAACATCACAAAGATTTTATTTGAAGAATTCAAAGATAATTCATCAACATAAATTTGTATAAGAGTATATCTTTCCAATTTTTTTTCAAAAGAGAGTTGTATGCACACTTCCTTTTTCAATATCTTTCAAGTAGGAAGTTTTCAATCTCTCATACAAGCCTAGGTGCCGCGTTTCAATTCATATAATGTCTATTTTAATTTGAAAATATGATTTGGGTATTCAGAATTTTCAAAACCTAGAGGTTGTTCTACAAAAATATCCTCTTGAATTACCCCATTTAACACTTTTTATATCCATTTAATACAGTTTAAATCCTCTAAAACAGGCAAAGGCTAACAAAACCCTAATTATGCAAGTCTAGCTATAGGGGCAAAAGTTCCTTAAAATCACCTTCAATCTTATTATACCCCTTAGAAATATCTTGCCTTATTTCTAATGATATACTCTGAGTCATTCATTTTATTTTTGAATACCCACTTGTTCCATACTACATTTGATCCTTTGGCTGCAGTCAATTCCCAAACTTTATTTCTTACAAATTGATTTAACTCTTCTTGATTAGCCAAATCCAAAATTCATTTCGAATGTGCTTGATCAATATTTGTGGGTTCTATGGTTGAAAAGATGGCTGAATGATTGACTTCCTTGTTTAGTCCATGCCTAGTCCTTTCACCCTCACTTGGTTCACTTATTATCAACTCCTTTGGGTGGTTTTTAGAAAATCTCAAATATCTAGGCAAAGGGTTTTCTATCTCCAAATTTTCTTCAAATTTATTTAATCAATCTTTTGGGAGTTAATCTCAATCTCTTTCTTCTACAACATTTAGCTCTTCCAAAATTTCAGATTCATCAATACAATATGTGTGATCTCCTTAATTACCAAAGTTCTTTTGTGGTAAATACTCTATAAGATTTTCAACACTTTTGTATCCTACAAAGATTCCTTCATCTAATTTTGGTATCATAATTTTTTCTATAAGGCAGATTTTCTATTGCATTATGAATAAACACTCTTGTAACCCAAAACATGCAAATATGACAAATTAGGTGTTCTTCCTTTTAGCAACTCATAGGGTATTTTATTTAATTTAGATCTCACATTCATCCTATTCAGAACATAACATGCATTGCTAACCTCCTCAGTACAAAAATATTTAGGAAGTGTATATTCTGCCAACATGGCTCGGGCGACTTCTATTAATGTTCTGATTTTCCTTTCGACTACCCCATTCTGCTGAGGGGTTCTAGGTGCAGAAAATTTGTGATCAATTCATTTTTCCTTACAAAAATCCTCAAATATTTCATTCTCAAATTCTCCTCCATAATCATTTTGTATAGTCATAATTTCACATCCTAGCTTTCTTTGAATCCATGTCGAGAAGTTTCTAAATTCCTCAAATGATTCACTCTTATAAAATAGAAATCTAACCCATGTGAATCTAGAGTAATCATCCACAATCACAAATCCGTATACTTTCCCTCCTAGACTTACAATTACAAGTGGTCCAAAAAGATCCATATGCAAAATCTCCAATGGTTTACTAGTTCTGAGATCCTTATTGGACTAAAAAGAGGACTTCACTTGTTTTCCTAATAGACATTATTCACAAAGATGGTCCTTAGTAAAGTCTAGTTTTGGTATACCTCTCACTAGGTTCTTTTAGGTAATCCTCCTAAGGTTTTTCATGCTAGAATGATAAAGTCTCCTATGTCAAAGCCATGACTCATCAGAAATAGTTTTTAAACAAAAAGAAGTAGGAGTTTTAACGCAATTCAAATCTAGCATATACACGTTGTTTATCCTTATACCATTCAAAACATCATTTCCATTTAGGCTTAATATGCAGCTAGTAGGAAAAATTTTTACACAATATCCTTTGTCACTTAGCTAGCTTATACTTAACAAATTTCAAAGTAAAATTCTTAAGATATCCAATCATACCTGACCCAACCACCTTCTTTGTGGTGTTATCTCTAAGTGTAACATTGCCTCCACTCTTGGCTTCTAGTGATATGAATTATGCAGTATCTCCAATCATATGCTTTGAGCATTCGCTGTCCAGGTACCATATGCTCTCACGAGGTCTTGTGAGAGAGCGACCGTACAAAATTATCAAACATTAGACCTGGGAACCCAAACAAGTTTGGGTTCTCCTTTTGGCAATTTATAAATAGATGCATGTATAATATGTCTAGGTTTATGCATCTTTGGTTTCCACACCAAATAAGTTTTCTTCTTTAAAGTACAGGTGTGAGCTATGTGTCTAATCAATCCATAATTATTACATTTGACTTTTGGAAAAGGATTCCTAAGTTTTTTACTATTCATTTATTTATTTAGGGATTGCATAAATTTAGGATACAAAATGGGTTTAGTGAAATCTTCAAGTTTAGGGGGTATCCTATTATCCTCGAGAGCTTTTATGTTCAATATGTAATATGAATTCATATCTTCTAAAATTTAATTTGTATAATTAGATCTATAAATTTTGCTCTCAAATTCATCCTTAAAAATTTTAAATACTTTTTCAAGTTCTGTATAGGAAGATTTTAACCTTTCATGATTTTTATTCAAGTCATCATATTCATCAAGTAATTTTATGTGATTGTCATCAATTAAAGCATGATCTTTCTTAAGGATTTCATGTTCCTTTTATAGTTCCTCTAATTCTAAGCTCAGACTAGTATGTATTTTCTTTATCTTTCTATATGTATCATGCATTTGTTCAGAAACTTCAAAAAGTTTGTTGTAAGTCAAGTCACATACCTCTTCTTGATCTGACTGATCAAGATTATCGGCCATTAAGCATAGATTAGTGACTTCCTCTTCCTTTTCCATTTCTGACGAGTCCGAAGCTATGTCAACCTAGAAAGCTCTTTGGAATTTCTTCTTGCCCTTCTTCATAATTGGTTTCTCCTCTACCTTCTCGTTGCTAGGAGTGGCTTTGAGTTTTGGGCAATTGGTCTTAATATCTTCAGGTTTCCTACACTCATAGCAAATAACATCATTTAAAACCTTAACATTTCTATTAAATTTACCTCGATTCCATTGCTAGTGTCTCTTTTGCTTCCTCTTTAGAAGGCTTCTGAATTGTCTAGTCATTAGTGCGATGCCATCTTCATCCTCAGGTTGTGAGTGTTCACTCTCTGTCTCCTCCACTTTCAGTGCTATGTTCTTCTCCCTTCGTGGTTTACCTGCATCAATCTTTCTTTGGCTAACTCCTTGCTCATAAGAAATTAGTGATCCAAGAAGATTGTCAATAGAGTAAATATTTAAATTCTTAGACTCTGTAATTGCAGTAATTTTAGCATCATAAGAAGTAGGCAAATAACGAAGTATCTTATTAACCACTTCAACATTCATCAGTTCCCTACCCAATGCATATAAAGAGGTAACTTTTTGTGTGAATCTTGTGTACATATCAGAAATGAATTCATTTGGTTTCATGCAAAATAATTCATAGTCATGCAACATGATATTGAGTCTAGATTGCTTAACATCATTAGTCCCCTCATAAGTTATACAAAGTCTATCCCATATATCCTTTCCACTC
Source organism: Dendrobium catenatum (assembly GCF_001605985.2). NCBI lineage: Eukaryota > Viridiplantae > Streptophyta > Magnoliopsida > Asparagales > Orchidaceae > Dendrobium > Dendrobium catenatum. The sequence goes on along the minus strand of NW_021320019.1, from coordinate 430,169 downwards.
TTGAAAGTAGAAACCCATATGTTGTCTTCTGATTTAAGAGCACAAAAGAAAATATTCAAGCATTTGGCATTTAGTTGTGCTAAGTCACGTTCTTCTATTATCCAGTCCACAAAAGGTGTTTCAACTCTAACTCCGTCAACTAGTCTAGTTATTTTTGTATACCCTTCCTGAACTAAGATCCACATATGGTAATCATGTCATTGTAAAAATGTAGACATGCGTGTTTTCCAAAAATCAAAAGGAATATTGTTGAAGAATGGATGTCTAGTTATACAGTAACCCTCAGGTGTATTTTGTTTTCTAAATGTAGCTATCTACGTTAAACAAAAAGTAGTCTAAACTTATAATTTTGAAATAAAGCTCTGATACCACTTGTTGAAACTTGTTTAATATGAATTAGGTTGTTAAACCTAAGCTTATGTCCCAGCGGCTAACCAAGAGGGGGGGTGAATTGGTAATTAAAAATTTATCCCTCTTTTAAAAAATTTTATACCGAAAATAACTTTAGTGAATTTTGTATAAAACATTTTTCAACCACAAGTTAAAACATTAAAAACAAAGTAGCGGAAAAAATAAAATACATAAGTTTTATAGTGGTTCGGTCAAACACGACCTACATCCACTTCCCGGAGGCACCCTACGAGTACTGCACTAATACCACTAGTGACTCTTCTTTTGCACCCATAGCATGGCGGAGAAGCCTTTACAAAAAACTCTATTCCACCACTACCTAGTGCGGTAGAGTACCGTCATCCTTTTACACTCTCCAAGTGTTGGCAGAGAACTATCATCCTTTTACACTCTTCAAGTGTTGGCAGATAGCAGTCCGTCCTTTCACACTCTCCCGGTGTAGGCAGAGTGCCCTTCATCCTTTCACACTCTCCAAGTGTGGGAAGAAAACCCTTTAGCTTTTCACACTCTCCAAGTGTCGGTAGAGTACCAGATCTCCTTCATAGATCTTCTCACAAGAAATCTAGAAGGAGGAGAGAAAAATGTGATGTAATTAAAAATCACAAGTGGAGATTCTTACCTTTGAGTACCAAGTGAATCCTTCACACTCCAGTAGTAAGAATCCTCCTTCAAACACTCTCTCACACTCTCTCCTTCACTCTTCCTGCAGTTGACACGAAGATCAGTAGTCAAAAAGATTATGAGACAGTTTTATTGGACTTTATATAGGAAAGACACGAAAAACCATCCAAAGACTGTTGATTTTCAAGGCTGTATATGGTGGATCATCCCGTACGATTGTCAGATCGTCCCGTATGAATCTACTTAAATCAGTTGCATACGAACCCAATGTATATAGGTACGAACTGACTTTATACCCGATCATCGTCCTGTACGAACTATGTTCGTCCAGTACGAACAATTATTTCATGTGTTGGTCTCAACAAACTGTAGGATGGTACCAAAGTTTTAAAAGACAGAGCATTTCATCCTGGGACGAATGGGAGTTCATCTGGATGAAAATTTTCCAAAGAGCATTTCGTCCTGGGACTAATAGGAGCTTGTCTGGACAAAAAGTTTTTAGAGAGCATTTCATCGTGGGACGAATAGGATTTCGTCTAGACAAAAATTGTCCAGAGAGCATTTCGACCTGGGACTAATAGGAGCTCGTATGGATAAAAATTTTCCAGAGAGCATTTCATTCTTTCACAAACAGGATGAATTGTCTGGACTATTCAGCACAAAGTGAGAATCCAGATCAGATCGTTCCGGCATGAATTGAGAAATTTGTCTGGACGACCAGGACTTATAAAAATTTTCTCACTTCTTGTTAGTTCCATTACTATTTCGAGGGGATTGGCTGACTTGATCATCCCATACGAACAAGGTTCGTCGCGTACAATTAGTGTGATTTTTAAAGATTTTCCCAAGTGTGTGTGTGCTAAGCTTATTAAATTAAAATCATTTTTTCTCAAACTCAATTACAATAAAATTACAAACTTCAATTTACAAACTATCTCATGCTGAATTTTGATTTTAAGTCTTCATTAGTGTGGAGTTTGATTATCCTGAAATGTTAGTCCACACAAGAGCAAAAACAATTTTTCCATAAAGTGTTAGGAGAAAACAAAGTTTAAAATAATAATATTTGGAATCATCAAAACTATACAAGTTGCAAGAAGATAAAATATGCAAATAATAACTCTCTTAACAATCTAAACATCAAACCATAGATAATAATCAAAATGCTCGTTGCACTACTCCTTGAATTATACTCACTCCTTAACTTTAATCATTATTCAAAATTCACCATTTTTAGCTTTAAATAATAAATCTATCAGCACTATTTCTCTAACATAGTACCTAACGCACATAACTATGTTGAGCTAGCTCAACCAAGCCCAATTGTTCAAACCCATGACTAATTTTTTATAAACCAAAATTCACATCAAAGCTTCACCAAACTAGTTAAAACTCAACTCCTCATTAATCAAATATGTCTTGTCAACTTGGCCCAATCAATAATTGACTTGATAACTCTGCCTAAAATTGGTTAAACCTGGTCTATTTAGATTAAACATTAAGATTCATATGAATCAAGTTCATAAAAACTTCAAGTCAAAACTTCTTCAAGCTTTTGAAGAGTAAAGACTATAAGAGTCCCCCTTTGACCAAGATGACTTAGTAAAGATTGCAAAAGTGGTCAAAACCCTTTCAAAAACATTTTTCAAATTCAAATTCCAACCCAATAAATCAAACCATATTCATTCAATCCAAATAGCATCTATGGACTCCTCATATTCTATCCTAGTTATATTGACCAAGTTTGACCAGTCAAAGTTGTCAAATTATTTAAAAATTCCTAAATGGTCAAAACTAGTGAAACCTTTTGAAACTTGTTAAAACTCTCAACACCAGCTTCTTTAAGACATTTAACTCAATTCTAGAATTTTCCTAATCACGATTAAACCCATCTAAAAATCCTTTTTTCATCCCAATAAAACTCTAAGTGATCCCCTTCATAAAATGCCAAAATTTTGCTTTCTAACTTAGATTGTCCTTCCCTAGTAAAGCTCTGCTCCCCTAACAACCCATAACACTTATTGAACATTCATGGAAATACTCTAAACCATCTCATCCCTCCATTTAAACCCTAGCACATGGAATAGGTAAAAATACTTAGGCCATTTTTAGATCTTGATTCCCTACTGAGAGTTTTCCTAGAGATTCCATTGCATCCATTTCACTCCTAAAGCATTCTCCCTCACTTCTCCATCCTTTCCAGCTAATGTAAACTTATTGAAGAGGAGATCTAAAGTTGTGTATATCATACTTTTTAAAAATTTATAATATTTTAATCCATGCATCATCCAACTGTGGGTCCTTCATAGAAGTTATTCTGCAAGCTTCAAAAAAGAGAACAATCCCAAGAATAACCCTTCATATCCATTAGTTATGGGTACTTTTGAAACAATAATCCTAAACCTAGGGTTTTAAATAACTTCTTAATTGTGTCAAACAAAGCTCTCAAACTTTATCTAATTAAAGTTTATATGTGAATAAAAAATCATTGAAAGTTTCATTAAGTTTGGTTTAGAAGCTAATTCATAAAACTTTAATCAAATTTTCTTCTAAAAGTTATTTAAAGGAGGAAGGCAAAATCTGGATCGTCGATCACCTGGACTATCTATATCTCATTAAATGGATATTCCAATCCGATAACTCAAAACCACACACCACTTAGGATCTCATCCGATGAAATCTGAGCCATTCATTCCAAACCATGTGGTTAAGATAGCCTAGATCGATGCCAATATGGATAAGTTATGAACTAGTGCCCGGTACATGTGACCACTATCATACCATCATGCCAATGATTGCCAATTATTGTACCACCTCCTTTGATTATGTTTTCTTAGTTTTTATTTAAATAAAATGCATTTTTATTGTAAAAAAATAGCCAAAACCTCAAAATTTTGTTGAAAATTCATTTTTAACCATTTGATGTTAATGGGTTCCATGGAACTATGGTGATAAGATCTATTTTTTAAAAATAAATTAGAGTAATTTTCATTTGAACCACCACTATGTTTCTTTAATTATTTTCCAACCATGAGTTATTTTGGGCTCACATTTAGATAGGGTAAAGTAAGAGATGTTCCAAACATCCCCTAAATTTCTCTATGCTTGGTGAAACATTTAAGTTCTATACTAGATTTTTTAAAGTCATGGATCATTCTTTGACCTAAAACTTTAAAAAATTAATTCAATCAAAGCATGTAGAGTTAGGTCACCAAACTTGTGTGGATTGTTTACATTATTTTGAGGGTTAGGTTACATTATTATTAAACCTAAGTGAATAGTGAAGACACCTAGGTAAATCAATTAGGGCTATCTCAAGACAAATTAAAACAAATTCTAAAAAATTCTCTTGACATCTAATTGAGGTAAAACTAAAACCTAGCACACTTAAAAACATGATGAACCATGAAAATTAAATTGATCTTAATTTGAGCTCATTAGGTCACTTAATGAATAAACCCTAAATTCTATCCCTATTTTGGGGCTAAGATTTCTAAAATTAATTATTAATTAAATAAAAATCAAATAAATACAAATTTAATTTTAAACAACTATAAATAAATAATAAAGTCAATTAAAAATTTAATTAATTCACAACTTTAATTTAAAATAAAAATTTAATATATAGTTAAAGAAATATATTAATATTAAATTAAAATTTAATTCAATTAATCCAAAATTTGTAGGGATTAATCCATCGGTTATCTTTAACTAATGGCATTAATCTCTTAAGCATTTTAGTTTTATTTGATTAATCAAAACCTAAACAAAATTCCTTTTATTAGTAGGGAATTAATAAATAATTAAAAATGTAATATATAATAATAAATCATAAATAAACTAATAAGTTCAATTAAAATTAGATAACTTTATATTAAATTTGAAAAATTTAAATTAAACCAAATCACTCAAATTATCCCTCTTAAACTCACGTCAACTAAACCAAACAACTCTAACATAAATTTTATACACAACTCACTTAATAAATGGTTGAACTAAATTAAGAAGGATTCCATGCATTATGTTTGATTCCTTTGGAAGAAATAAATGCATTAAATTTATAGGTCTTTAATAAATCATTAATAAATGGAAGCCTTTTATACATATACTTGATTCCATTTTGAGGGCATATATTCATTTGATTCGTAAAGTAGAATGTGGGGAGTATTTCAAAGTAATTTGAAGAATTTCATCTATCATAATCTTTATAATAACCATCTTCTAAATTATTAATAAAAAACAAAAATAGAACTTTAAGTACTCTATGTACTCATTCTATCATATACAAGGGATTGAATATATTACTTTTATGAGGCTCATGACTTGTGGATTGGATTGCACTCTTATTTCCTTATTACATGTTTTTCTTATAGTATAGAGTAATTAAAATGTACTTACACTTTAAATTTGAATGTAAAAGTAAAATTTCAATTGTAAAGTATCCATAATACATCTAGATTGAGTTGTACAAGGAGTTATAAAAGGTTAAAGTATTTTCTTATACACATAGGGCTCCAGTAGGAAATGCTTTCTCTTCCTTACAGTAGCATTCTCTTGGAAACTTATGGGAGTCAGGAAGTTAAAAGATAATAAGTTTGGTGGCCAATGTCATTTATATATGACCATATATTACATGCATTACATTAATATGGGTGGTACATTTATATTAGAGAATAGCCTTTTTCATAGGTTTCTTTTAGCGTACATAATCTAAACTTTGTAGGAATATGTATACAAGTTTTAGGATTGTATAGTAGTGGTACCGCATACATGAACAACTTTTCCTTGGAATGCATACATACATCGTTTCTACTTTCTTCAATGTAAACTAGGTCAGCACCTAACTAACGATAAGGAATAAGGAGCCTTAGAGTCGGAGCTTCCATCATTTTCCTATGGGTTAGGGCCATTATGCTACAAGATTTTCTTACAAATTATAGACCTAAAAAAATTAAGAAAAGTGTTAATTAAACAAGAAACTTAGAGTTTAGGGTGTATTTGTCATAAAATAACATTTGTTAGGTGCATTCGATCCAATTCATATTCTTGAATTTTGATTATAAATTAGTTCCATAATCCTTAATTTTGATATTTTAAAAAAAGCTATCTTATCTACATTCATTAGAGCAAGAAATCACAATGTTAAATTATGTTCTTAGGTGGTTTGTTGGCTGTGCACTACAAGAGAGCATAAGTCTAGATGCATTTGCATTCATTAAACTTCATTTTTGGAGGATTATCTTAGCCTTCAAAGAAATTTTATAAACCCTAAAATATTTTCAAAATGTTTGATTGAAATCTTTTAATAAAATATACTAAATTTTAAATCTAATATAATTTTAATATCTAATTTAATGAAAAGTTATATCTTTAGAGAAGTAATTAATTATAGTGGTCTCTATATGAGCCTAATAACTCAAATTAAAATAAACCCTATTTTAGTTTGCTAGAGTAGGGAAAAAATCTTTTTGGTAAAGATTAAAGCATATTATTAGTTTCATTTTCAAAATGGTAGGTTGATGTTTTTTATCCTTTAGGTTGAAATTTATATTTCCTATACTGAGTTTGATTATTAAAATAAAATTCATTTATCACTTTAGGTCCATAGTGAAGTGTTATTTTATCTCTTGACATGGTATAATATTAGTTATGTGTATTTGACTAAAGAAACATTAAATTAAATTATTGGTACACTAATTTTTCCATAGCTATGTAAAGGCGAATTTGTGTTTCCTATACTAGAGCTCATGGTATATATCACTTGTTTGCATGTAATATTCTCCTTTATAGATGGATCATTTGGATAACATCAGATCAAGATGGTTTCTAAAGATGCTAAATTCATCACATTAAGAACAACAATTGGAGTATCTGGTTATAAGGATGCCCATAAGCGTCAAGAATACCAAAGTAAAGTACCTACAACCTATGATAAGGATCTTTGAAGTACTTGTCAAATATAAATTGGAGTGTTATATCAATGGTCTAGTTGTTAAAAGTCACAAAAGGAAAACTATTTTCATGATCAAAGATTTATCTTCAAGCGATTTGACAAAAAAAGTTAACCATCTAAAAAATTGACCCTTTAAATTATGCTTTTTATTTCACATGAAGGATTTTTCCAGGTTCTTGGTAAGACAATATGAAATTGAAATTAAACCCTACAAAATAAAAGCAATTATAAATTTTAGACTTCCTAGAAGTCTCAATCAATGAAGTTCATTAAAAGGTAGGATAGCATATATAAAATGATTAAGTTCAAACCTAGTCAGAAGATGCCAATCAATATAAGTTTTATGCAAGAAAGATGCCCATTTTATATGTGATGATAAATGTCAAAATGCTTTTGAAATTATTAAATAGTATTTGATAACACCTTAAATTTTAATTAATCTTATACCTTGAAAGTTTTTAATTTATATACTTTAACTTTAGAAGAATTTCTTAGCGTCTTGTTAGCTCAATTTATTAATAAAGGGAACGAGAGTATGCTTAATTACTTAAGCTAATGATAACTTCCAACTAAGTTGAACTATCCATCTATTAAGAAATATTATTTTGCCTTAATCTTTGCTACCCAAGGTCGAGGAAATATATGTTATCTCATAAGGTCAAATTAATATCTATAGTTAACCCATTCAAATATCATGTGACTCATTTAACTTTGTATGGACATTTTGCCTGATGGTTAATATTCTTGTTAAAGTTTGATTTAATGTTCATTCTCCTTCTAATAAGAAAAATTTTTTTAAGCCTGAATTACTTATATTATGATATTTTGTGGCACACCTTTAAAACTATGGTAGAGAGCTCTAAAAAAATTGGCTGGAGAGCATACCCCCAAGGTATTATCTAGGAAGTGACATAGTGCCATATGGAGCATCAAATTGCCAAATTGACTAGAGCCTATTGAAGGAGATGGTTGGACTAGTGAAATGATATGAAGTATAGTGATTCAATGAACTGATTCAGTAGTATCATAGTATCACAAAGCCAGTATCACAGAGTTAGTTTGATTATTTTGAAAAAATATAAATAGTACTCTTAGTCTTCATGATAGGTTAATGGGACCTTACGGAGTTTTAATTGTGTGTAAGAATAAGTGTGAGGGGTTGATTTTGAGATGGAGTGGGGTTTATATATTTTTTTGGTGCAACATATTAGTTTTAATCATGGTGGAGAAGTTTTAAATTATTGTATCTAATAATTTGGAAATGTCTAATCCTTTTTTCTCTTATTTATCTTATGTTATATTCCTTAAAATTTATGATTCCTTCAAATAAAATGGTGTTACTGATGATGCTGTTAGACTTAGGCCATTTTCATTTTCACTTTGAGATAAAGATAAAATTTGTTTACATTCATTACCCCCAAGCTCAATTTAAACAGGGAATGATCTTGCCCATAAATTTTATCTAAATATTTTCACCATTTAAAACTACCAAACTAGAATCGACTTTAAATTATTTACAAGGTTAGATGATGAGTCTATTTATAAATTATGGGAGTGATTCATGGATCTCCTTAAAAATATCCTCTTCAAGCTCTCCCTAATTGGTTAATTATTAAAAACTTTTATAATGGCTTTAAACATACCTTTAAATATATCATTGCTGCTACTACTAATGGTTCTCTAATGTCAATACACTTTGATGAGTCATATGCTTTGATTGAGGAGATGACCACAATTAATATTTAATGACCCTATGAAAAATGTAATTCTAGAAAGTTAGTGTTTTTGAATATGACGCTTTATAAATTTTAATAGATAAAGTAGTTTTCATTTAGATAAGAATAAATATTATTTTATTTTATGTATTAATTTGTTAGTAAAAATGTATTATTTTTTTTGTGTATGTATAGGAAATTATAAGATATGGGAAAGAAATTCAACTATGGTATGGTGCTACGATGATACGGCTTCAGACACAATACCACCATAGTGCCATCATTAACACTGCCAGAGTATGCAAATATGGACATGGCAACACCTTGTCTCTATTTGATTGCACCACATCATAAGAGTCATCGCCGCAAACTCCTTCCAAATATCCCAGCACAATAATGTTGATGAAGTCAGTGCCACAAAGGCTAGTCTCTATCTACACAGTATAGTGAAGACAAATTTTAGTGCTGCTAAGTTAGCAAAGTTCCATATGGATGTCGCACTACTCAACCATCAGTAGCACTATGATGCTATAATTGTAACTGCTCAGGACATGATCTGTTAGTAAAATGATGCATCAATTAATTAAGTAGCAATTCTATGTCAACATGCATCACATAAGAGGAAACCCTTCAATATTGCATTATTAGTTCATTTTATGAGCATCACGGTGCATGTGTCTCGAGCGCAGCAGCGTTAGAATTCATTTTCTATGTTTTTCTATGAATATTTTGTTTATAATTTTAGTAGAGGTGTTCTTCAACTTATTTAATTTCATTCTTTATAATGCTTCTATGATTTTCTCTTAGGAGTGACAATTAAGAGGATTCAGAGAAGTACTAGATACATTTCATTAGATTATTTGGCTTGTGTTGTGGAAGTAATTCTATTATTTCCAAGAGGACTTTAGAGGACTTCATTAAATTTATTGGTGATGTTTTTTCTTCTATAATTTCTTTTTTTTTTGTATAATAAATATAAATAAATATTCTTCCCATATTATTCATATCTTGCTAAATTATCTACTTTTAGATTTATACTATAAATGAAATATGGAGTACTAATGAGTTCTCCTCATCAATTATTTCATTGTTTTTTCAATATATTAGGTCTTTATATAATGCACATAATGCCAAGATATGTAGTTAATATTAGTTGTAATGTGAGGCCTAGGAATAGGAAAGTAGACACAATTAGGTATGTTGGTTTGATAATATGCAAGCATAGGCATAGTGTGTCTTGTATAAAATGTTTATAGATAAATTATAAAGAGGGGGTTTTAATAGTACACGCTTGACTTAATCTTCTATGATTTTCATAGGGTGATAAACTATAAGAGTTTAGAGTGGTATTGAGGTTGGAAGAGTTTAATCTATCCTTTGCCTCTTCACGCTTAATAGAGTGCTTGGTGATGCATATGTTATCAATAACATCATTATAAAAGTGAATCATTATGAAACATGTTATATTTATATTCCATTAATACAAAATAATTTATCCCAATAATGTTTCATTTATTTTTTTAATTTTAAATTAAGTGATTGAATCTCCACAAAAACTTTTTATCTAATAAGATAATATTTTAGTAGAAGTAGGCAATTTAGGGTTGGTGGAATGAATGAGAAGCTAGTGAGAGAAGCTCTTGGTATCTAGTGAGATAAAAAATTAAATTTTACTTTGGCGATGCTTGGCAATTTTTCCTTCATGAAGGTAGATCATCCGGGAACTGGCGGCCAGAATTCTGCCATTATTTCTCATCCTTCCTCTTGTAATATTCCTGATTTGAAAATATCATCTAAATCAATTGGTTCCCATAAGATTGTTAATGGGCCTCTGGTTATCAAGAAACCATTTGATAAACCAGTTAAATCATCTATTCATGTTCATGGTAAAGGAAAGCAATTATTGAATATTTGGGCCAAATATGATACTCCTCGAAAGGATTGTAATACCAGACCAAATGAATTTGAATCATTGTCTTCAATCATAAAACTCTTTTTTAATAGATTTGGAAATGGTTCAGTCAAGCCAACTACTGAATTTGAGGTAGACTCTTCTATTCAAAAAATTATTGAAGATGCATAAGGTTTTTGGGTTAATGCTCAAAATAAATTGTCTGTTACTGATGCTCCTATGGAAATTTTGACTGTTATGATTTCATTGGATGGTAAAGGCTCTATAAATCTCCGTGCTAAATGACCATATATTAAAGTTTATTTTTCAAAAGACAAATCCTTTTTGTCAGAAGATGGAGTTGTAGTTTAATTATTTGAACCGAATGTGATAGCAATTCTAAAAGGCTTAAGTTTTTTGTTGTGGTGAAGGTTTTTGTAAATAAGACTCTAGTTTAGGTAATTGCAGAGGAATTACGGAGCCAATGGTCAGTATTTAGTAAATTTCATTTGATTATTCTTGGGAAAGGAAGGGTTTTATGATTTTTTTTCACTTATGAAGCAATGGACAAAGTTCTATCGAGGGGACCATGCTTTGTAAATGGTTATATTGTGGGTCTTGAAAAATGGAATCCTAAATTTTGAACCACATCCTTGAAAAGATTGTCATCTCCTATTTGGGTGAGGATGCATATCTTACCTCTTTATTGTTGGGATGAGGTTAATGTGGCTAGAATTCCCTCACTAATTGGTACACCTTTTTTAATATATGGTGATATGTTTCAATGGGGATGGATGATCAAAGAACTTGCTATAGTATGTGTGTGGGTGGAATTAGACAAAGAACTTCCTTTGGGTGTTTAGGTGGAAGGAATGGATGATCATTTGTTTCAAAGAGTGGGGTATGAGAAAATCTCATCTTTCTATTTAAAATGGTGGAAAATTTTTCATATGATTTATGCTTGTACCAAGGATAAGAAGGAGGATGTTGGAGGTGGTGTGATCAATCTGGATGCACATGCAGATTATTCTGGGAATCTTTATCTTTGGATTAAAATGATGTCTCATCTTATGGACCTTGGGTGTTTGTTGATCATAGAAGGAGGAGGAAGGGTGTTTCCATAAATCATAAGAGGACTTATTTACCTATGTCTATTTTTGGTGTTCAAGAATGGATGGTAGATTTGAAGACCTCTAAACTAGATAATATTCACATTGGTTTATCAGAATCTTAATGGGCTAAGCTTCTTGTGGTTATTGAAGAGCACATTTGGGTTATAATCAAGCTGTTAAGGAGGATGGATTTATTTTGAAGGAATCAACTTTTGTTAGTATAATATCTGATGAAAGAAGTACGAATTTATCTTCTATTGCTGGTAAGGGTCTTTCTGTTCCTACTTCGGTTATTTCAATTGATGATTATAGGTTCAAAGTATAGGAGACTTTTTGTGGGGTTGAGGAGAATTTTACAAAACCAGGGGTGAATGAGGTGAAAATTGATGATGTAGAAGAGGGTGAATGGGAGAATTCATATGTTTTTAATAAAACTTTGAAGGAGTCATTTGATCAAATTAATAAGGAGAATGATGTTGATATCAAGGATGAGGTTGTTGACGATATGGGGAATGGTGGATAAAAAATTATTAAGCCCAAATTCTTAGAAAAACTAAGGTTCCTTGGTCCTTTAAATTCTTCTTTAAGGCATAAAAAGATGGATAGTTTAAATAAGAAAATGAGTGGGGGTCCATCCCTCTTAGTAGGAAAATAAGTTCTTTTGCCTTTTGAAACTGTAGAGGGGCCAATAAAAAAGAAGCCTCTCTTTATTTGAAGGGGTTTGGTAGAGATTGGGATGTTTTCTTTGTTGGTATTGTTGAAACAAAAGTTTCTTCTATTGATAGATGTAAGGTTAGAAATTTTTTTGGAAATGATTGGGATTTCTTTTTGTTTCCTTCTAAAGGATTATCAGGTGGTATCTTGGTGTTATGGAAGTCTGATTTGGCATCTTTTTCTTTGTTAGAATCTTCTTCTCAATGTGTTATTGAGAAGTTAAATGTGGTTAATAAAGGCATTTGGGTGGTATCTACTGTTTATGGTCGTAAAGATTTGTATAATAGAAGAAAGTTATGGGATTGTTTGGAAAGGCATTCTAGTGTGAATTTTCCTTCAGTAGTGGGGGAATATTTCGATTGAATCTTGTATCAAGAGGAGAAGAGAGGTGGAAAGAAATTTTCTTTTTCATTAGGTCCTCAAGAGAAGAAATAAGTTATGAATATCAATGATTTTCATGACGTGAGATTGGTTGGAAAAAAATATACATGGTGTAACAAAAAAAGTGGTAGTGCTCACATGTTAGAGAGGCTTGATAGATGTCTATTGAACTCTAAAGCTTTAGAAATGGTTCATCAGACTTTAGTCTCTCATTTGGTCAGGATTGCTTTGGATCATTGTCCCATTGTTATGAGGATCTTCAACATGAAGGATTGTAAAAAAAAAAAAAAATTTGCATTTTGAGGATGTTTGAATTTTGTAGCCTGCTTTGGCAGCAGTGGTGATTAAATCATGGAACAAAGCAGTGGGAGGTGATGCTATGAACGTCCTTAATTGAAAATTTTATAGAGTTTTAAGTGATTTACATTTATGGAGCAAAGCCAAGCTTAAGAGCTTATTAGAATTGAAGGAAACACTAAAAAGAGAATTTGCTGAGCTTCAAGTGGAGGAAGCTAATGGCATTGATCTATCTAATAATAGCCTTTTGATTCTTAGATCCAAGATCAATGAATTAAATGCCACTCTTGCCCATTTGAATACTTGGTGGAGACAAATGGCTAAGGTGAAGTGGGTTTAAGAAGGTAATTTAAATTCCAAATTCTTCCATGCTTTTGCTAATTGTAGGAGGAATGGTAATTTAATTAACCAAGTGAAGAATGATGATGGTATTTTGGAGGAGGATCAATTGGCTATTAATAATATCTTCTTTAATTTCTTCAACAATAAATGGAGGTATAGGAACTATAATTTGAATGGATGGCCTTCTTCTTTGCCTTCTTTATGTAATGAAGACATTAAACTTTTAATGCTGGTTTTTCTTTTGAAGAAGTGGAAAATGTTGATAAGAACCTTGGTAGGATTATTTCTCCAGGAGCGGATGGTATTACATATTCATTTATAAAAGCGTATTGGAATGTTATTTGTGGCAAAAAGTGGTTTTAGACAAGGTTGTCCGCTTTCCCCATATTTATTCATATTGTGCTCTCAACTCTTGTCTAATGGTTTTTTTTTTCAGAAAGTAAGGAATATGGGAATCAAATCTGTATCTACTGCTCCAAGAATTTCTCATCTACTATTTGTTGATGATATTCTTATGTTTTCAGAATCCAATATCAAGTATTTAAAGAAGATTAAATGTATTATCATTGATTATTGTAATTGGACTAGTCAAAGTGTCAATATCCCAAAATCTTCTATACTTTTTGATAAATCTGTGAATCAGAGCAATAGAAGAGCTATTTCTAATTTGTTTTGCTATGAGGATGTGAAAGAGTTGTGTTATTTGGGTATTAAATTTTCTTTGAGAAGGCTTGCTTTTTCTGATTTTCGTAATTTGTTGGAAGAAGCTGCACTTAAATTGAATGCATGGGGTAACAAATTCATATCGTTAGCGGGGAGACAATTGTTGATTAAAAAAGTTGTTATGTCTATTTATATTTTTTATATAATGAATTCTTTAGTTCCTTTAAGCATCTTAAAATGAATTGATAAGATGTGTAAGAATTTTCTATGGAATAAGCTTGGTGGTAACCATGGCCTGCATTATCTTATGTGGAGTGAGCTTTGCAAACTGAATGTTGGAGGTAGAGGAATTCATTTGGCTATTTCAATAGCTGGACCATTGAGGAAAATGTTTTTTTTGGAGTTTTCTTAATAAACTTGATTCTATCCTCAATAAGTCTTTAAATGCAAGATATGGAAGTGAAGTTTGGAAAAATATTTCCAAAAGGAACTTCTCTATCACCTGAAAAATTTTAAATAGTGGAGCTAAATCTCTTCGGCCTTTGGTTATGTGGAATATTTCTTTAGGTAATTCTATCAGTACCTTAAAAGATATATGGGTGTTTGAAAAATCTTTTGACAAATGGCCAAAATTCATTGTTGTGTTGGATTGATAAATTTATTGTGGATGGTAATTGGAATATTATTGAGCTTCTTAAAAACTTTTGGAAGCCATTTGTTGATACTATTATGCAAATACAAATATATCCAGAGATGTTGAATGACTGACTAGAGCTAGTAAGAAATTTTTATGGTAAATCTATTCCAACAATGGCATTGGGTATTGCTATAGAAGAGTTACCGGAGGTTGAGTATTGGAGATAGATGAAAGTTGAAATTTCCACCTCGTTTGAAAATCTTATGGTGTCGGTTATGGAAGAATGCAATCCCCACATCAGATTTCATATATTTTAGAATAATTTTGGATTACAACTACTATCCAAGAGGGTGTAATACAACAGAGAATCCTGAATATGTTGATATGAATTTCTCAAA
The DNA here is from genome assembly GCF_001605985.2 of Dendrobium catenatum. NCBI lineage: Eukaryota > Viridiplantae > Streptophyta > Magnoliopsida > Asparagales > Orchidaceae > Dendrobium > Dendrobium catenatum. The sequence goes on along the minus strand of NW_021320019.1, from coordinate 415,034 downwards.
AATCATTCAAGCTATGCATTGGTTAATAAATGGGGTTTTCCAGTTCCTATGTTCTCTTCAATTCTAAATTGCAAAATTAGATTTAAAATGTTATTTAAATGTAATCCTTTCATTGCAAATCTTTTATGTTCTTTAGCCTTCTTCTCTTGGAAAAATAAGAACAATGTTATTCCTGGTGGAAGGGAAATTGGTTTGGCCTCTATTGTCTCAAATGTAATTAGTTTTGCATCTATTTCTTTGAAGTTTAATCTTTATTTGGATCACTGGGTGTTAACCAGCTTTCTTAGCTATTTTCACTTTATTGGCACCCTCTACCTGAATAGATTAAAGACAATATTTATGCTACTATATTCTTAACTATTTTTCACTTTATTGGCACCCTCTACCATAAATGGAGATTTCTCCTTGATTTTGGATTTAAATGTATTCATTGGGACAGTGGATATTTGGAACTACTTTCTTTCTGGTCTTTAAAGAGAGTGATCCAAAAGTGGATGTTTGCAGCAAGAGGCATCATTATTAAAGGGGATAATATCAATATCATCAAGTATTTGCAAGGGTCAGTTGGCAAGGTGGCTCCGAATGTTCATATTGATGAGGTGGAAGACTTGTCCTTTCTTAAAGATCTTGATAATCTTTTATTTCATTTTTAAAATAAAAGTTGTAATATATTGGCCGATTATTGTGCTAACTTTGCTTTAGATGGTATTTTTTTTGGGATGAGCTAAGTTGTAATAAAGTTCCTCCTTTTTTTTCTTTGTTAAAGGAGGATTGTGATAGGCTTTCTATCACTTAGTGGGTTGTAATAGGCTTGTTTTTCTTTAATGCTAACTGTAGTTTCTCAAAAAAGAAAAAGAAGTAGGGAGTAATAGTATTTACAAGTAAATATTCATCCTCGTGGGATCAATACTCTACTTTATCACTATATTCTTGATTTGTCACATATACTTGAGTATATTTAATGGAGATTTTATAATTTTTTTTTAAAAAATATAAAATAAGCATTTTTTAGGGATTGATAGAGTCCTAAATCATTTTCATAATTTTTTAGGTTACTATAATGCCCCCATCACAATTCTTGTAATTTTGATAACCTTAAAGTTAACTCACCTCAAAATTCACCTATGACTATAAAAGAGATAATCCTTAGAGCCTCCAATGATCTAGCATAGAATCTATAAATGAAAATAATAATATAACATTTTTTTCAAATATATATATATATATATATATAATCAAGGCTGGAAAAATAATCCCAATTTCAGTAGGATAAATAACCAAATAAGTATTGATTCCGAAAATTCAAAATCCCCAAGAGGTAACAAATTATAGGCCTATTAGCTTATGTTTGACCATTTATAAAATTATTGCAAAGATGCTCTTGAGTAGATTGGAATTGGTTATTCATAAATTAATCTCGACGGATCAAGCTGCTTTTATCAAAGGACGCTCCTTGTCAGATCATGTTCTTTTAGCTCAGGAAATATTCAATAAATTTCGGTATTCTAAAGCTAGGAAAGGTCTATTGGCAATAAAGCTTGACATGGAACAAGCTTATGATAGCATGGGATGGGATGCTTTAAGGCAAGTGCTTTCTCATTTTAACTTTCCTACTAAGTTTAAGGAACTCATTTTACAGTGTATCTTAAATCCCAAATATTACATTTTGATAAATGAAAAGAAATCAGATTGGATTAATGGAAAAAGTGGATTTTAGCAAGGTCCCTTTATCCCCATATTTGTTTTATTCTTTGCTCCAAATCCTTTCTGATGCTCTTAATGGTAGGAAAGGTGATATAGGGATTTCTATTTCTCCCAAGGCTCCTAGAGTATCCCATTTGCTTTATGCGGATGAATTTTTGATTTTCTCTGAATGTAATAGCAAAGTTATTAATTAATTTGAAAACTATCATTAATAATTACTGCTTATGGTCGGGGCAAAAAGTTAAAAAGGAGAAGTCTATGGTTATTTTTGGCAAGTTACTAACATAGAACTAAAAAAGAGAATTTCCAAGCTTCTTAAATTCAATGTGTGTCAAAGATTGAATTATCTTTGGGGTAAAGATGACATTGAGGAGGATGGTAACTTCGGATTTCTCTAGACTCATGGAAGTGGCAAGCAAATAGATTAAACATTTGGGGACAAAATTCATATCTTTGGAAGGCAAGATGGTTCTCATTAAATCTGCTTTCCTCTCTCTTCCTATGTTCTTAACTTCTATCTCCCTTATTCCCTTAAGCATTTGAATGAATTTGATAAAATGTGTAGAAGCTTTTTGTGAAGAAGAATAATGGCAATACAGGTATTCACTATACCTCTTGGAAAAAGTTATGCAAAAACCAAGGAAGAAGGAGGTAGAGGACTATCTCTGCTGTGTCTAGGATTGGTCCTTTACGGGCCAAACTAGCATGGAACTTCTGTACAAAGCCTTCTACCATGATGAATCAAATTTTAAGAGCGGAAATATGTGACGATGTCTGGTTAACTCCAATGAAAAGAGATTGCTCTTCGACGTGGAAAATCATCACTATGGGAGCTCAATATCTTAGAAACATTGTTAGATGGAATGTTTCTAATGGAAATTCTATTAACTGGATGTTTGATAGCTGGATTATGGATAGAAGCTTAGCAAGATGGCCAACATTTGTAAACTGTTCTGAGAACAGTGATTTAAAACTGAGTTATTTCATTGCTAATGGGAAGTGGAATTCTGATCTGATTCAAATACATTTGGGGAACATCTGAGGGAGCTTATTCTTTAAGTTCCAATTCAAGACAGAAAAGGATTTGATAGCATTGAGCTTAATTCTAAATTCTCAGGAAAGTCAATTGCTGCTCTGGTTTTTCAATCAGCTTCTCATAAAAATGATGATTGTTCGATATGGAGCTCGATGAAGAAATTGAAGTTGAGACCGAAGATTGAGCTGTTCTGGTGGAGGCTGTACAATGACGGCTTACCTTCTAATGATTTTCTAGTGAGAAGGAAATTGAGCAATTTCTCAGGTTGCCCGAGGGGATGTATGGAAGATGAGAATGAATGGCATATAGCAGGTAATTGTTCAAAGCTTCATGAAGTAATCTTTTTGCTCAATAAATGGGGATTCCAAATTCCTATCTTCAACAATTTGCAAGATTGTTTTGAAAGTTTAAAGAAGCTTGTGGGGAAAAATTCTATCATTGCCAATATGTATTGTACGTCTACTTGGCTAGTGTGGAAAATTAGATGTAAATTGATTCATGATGGCATAGAAGACTCCAATAATTTCTTGGCATCCTATGTGGTTTCTACATCTACATTCAGCAATTTTTTTAATCAAGTTCCGGAAAACTGGGATACTAACCAGCGTGAGCTGTTTTGCTCTTGGTATCCTCCTCCAACCGGTTGGATTAAATTAAATGTAGATGCTTCTATCTTATCAAACAATGTGGCTGGATTTGGAGGTGTAATAAGAGATGAGAAAGGTAGATTCCTTCTAGCTTTTGGAATAAATATTATGCATTGGGATATTGCTCAAATCGAATTGATGGAAATTCTTCACTTGAAGTACATATTTCGTGATTGGATGTTTGAAGCTCAAGGAATCATTATTGAAGGAGATAATTTCAACATTATCAATCTTCTTCAATCGGCTATGAAGAATTGGAAGGTTAGTAAACGCATAGAAGAGAAATTCTCATTCCTTCTTGATTTCAATCAGGTTATGTTTTCTTTTAGTAAAAGATGTTGTAACAAATTAGCGGATATATGTGCTAATTTGGCTTTAAAGAGTTAGTTTACTTGGGAGAACATTGATATTAAAGATATTCCTCCTTCATTCCTGTTCTGCTTGAAGGAGGAATGTGACTCTTTAGGTTTGATTTAGGCCTTGTTCTTAGGCTCTTTTTTTATTATTATTAATGCTATTTGCATTTCTTCAAAAAAAAAAAAAAATAATAACCAAATAAGTGGTACTAATTTGAACTCCTATTAACCAAATCAAGTAGTAAACTAGAATTAACATTTACAAAGTTTGGTAAACCATAGACTTACTCATCCTCCGCATTTCATTCAAGAAATCAAGCTATGGATATGAAGACTTTATTAGAATAATAGTTTTATAAATGGGGATGTAATTGCAGAGACAAACTACTACCTTTACCAATTTCAAAGTTAATTAGATCACTTTTGGTATCTTTAACCAATGGATCCCAAGAAACTTTAGCTAGTAATATATAATATACCCACATGGGAAAGGGTAAAGAGGAATGTAAGGTGATTAAATTGAGGAGTGATAGAGAGCTAGAAGAAATGAATATAAATAAGGATCAATCTGAGGAAAAGACATTTATAGAAGACTCAGTAGTGATACCCAAGGAACCACCATGATCTCAAAAGGAAGTAGAAAACCCAACTATTGAATCTATTGAGAGGCCACCACTACCAAATACCTAAAGATTACCAAAGCAGATTTTGGATTAGCAATTCTTGAGATTTTTGAAGTTAAATATTAACATTCCATTTTAAAACCCTTAGAATAGTTGCTTATTTATGAAAAGTTCATGATCTTGAGTATAGATAGAAGGTTAGGAGATTTTTAGACTTTGTCTTTGACTTAGGATTGTAGTGCAAACTTGTAAAAGAAACTTCCTCAAAATCACAAGGATCATTGTAGTTTTAGCCTTCCTATTTCTATAGGGGAAAATTTATCTGATGGGGCATTATGTGATTACTTTGTGCAAGGATGACATTAGAGGGAGAGAAAGATATTGTATCCAAATGATTAGTAAAGTCCCTTGAATTTGGATGGATAGGTTTGAATAACCTATACATGATCCCTAGGTATGGTTTTGAAACCATTTCTTATTGAGATACCCATTCTATAGTTAAAAGCCTTTATGGCCTACTTAAAGTATTCCTTCTTAGCAAAAAGGTCAACTTTACCTATAATCATTTCTAGTAATTTAGGAGAAAATAGAGAAGGTAGATTGATGAGGGTTCTCAACACATATAAAAGAGTTTTTTGTTAGACTATACTTGATATTAAGGGTATTAATCCATCTTTTTGCATGCATAAGATTCTAATGGAGGAAATTTCCATTTAAAAAGCTAACCCCAAAGGAGACTGAACCACCCTATTATGAAGAAGTGGTAAAGTAGGAGATACTTAAGTTGTTAGATATAGGAATCATTTAACCCCTTTTAGATAATTCTTAGGATAGTCCTATATCATATGTTCCCAAGATTGGATGCCTAACTTTAACAACCAATGAAAAAAAATTGATACCAACTAGGAAAGTTTCTTGTTAGAGAATATATATAGATTATAGTTAAACTGAACAAATTAACTAAGAAAGACTGCTTTTCCCTACCAAGATAAAGATAAAATATGTATAGCCAACAACATAACGTCTTAAAAGATAGAAATACAATTTTAATATTAATTTAAAATAAGAAATAATTTTTATAATTTTCATAATTAAATGTAGCATAGTGAAGATATTAATATCTCGGAAGATAAAATGACATTCAACAACCATTTGGAAAATAAAAAATTCCAGGATAAAGATTATCTAAGCCCAAAGAATTTTCCCCTACTTTAGTAAACAAAAGCAAGATTTATTCTTTTAATAAGACTCTGAGTTACTAATAAAAGAAAGACTCTATGGTTAATTAAATCTTAGGAGAAACTTTATATAAAACTCTTGATTGAAGTGGTAAATAAATCATTAATTGATATATAATGATTGAACACAAAGGATTTTATCAGAATTTAAATAATAGTGAAAAGATGAAAGTTAAACACTTATTTTTGAATTTGCAAGAGAAATTGATGAAATTTTACAGAAACCTAGAACGCTGTTGGGAGGTTATGTTTAGAGGCTAGCAACGACCTAGATTACCCTCAAATTAGGGATGAACCCCTTGAATTTGAGGAAGAAATCAAATCAACAATTGATGAATTGAAAGAAACCAATTTGGGTACTGAAGAAAATCCATGCCCCACTTACATAAGTGCTTTGTTAAATGAAAATGATGCCAATGATATGGTACAAATCCTGACAAAGTTTAAAGACTGTTTTTCTTGGAGTTATGATGAAATGCTAGGATTAAATCCAAACATAGCAGTCCACAAACTTTCCATTCAACCAAATGTTGTTCCAGTCAAACAGGCTCCTAGAAGGATGCGTTTGGAGATTGAACAACAAGGGATTGAAGAAGTGAAATTGAGTGGGATTTAAGAAGAGATCTCAACCCTAGATCTCCAATTTTGATTTGAGAACCAATTCAGCCTAATTTCAACAAATTAGGGCTAAAATCGAGTTTGAATCTTGACTTGGATCGATTTGGGTCATTTGGGTCCGATCTGGTCAATTTTATTTTAACCTATATAATAATGGGACTTTAGAGATTTAATTCATTATTTAAATTTTAGGCTTATATTGAGAATTTATTATATGTTCAAGATTAGTTTGTCCAAAAGAAGTGTAGGAATTATGAAGATGTACAAACTAAACTAACATCAGCTATGAGTGGATTGCCAGCTAACCACCTAGGCATTTTTGAAAAATATATAACTTTAAGTCTAATCAATGCAGAATAAGTAGACTATTATTTAATCAGGAATTAAGGTTCATGTTCAGATTTCAAATCAATTTTTAAAGATGCTAGGGGTTCAAATGTACCTTACTAATGAAATTTGAAACAAAATTTTCTATAACATTAAAATTTTTGTATATAGAAATCTTCATGTCCAGCTTTCTAAGAAAAATTTGGTAGCATAACAATCCTATACCCACAAGAATAATAGTCTCGGCCCTATCCCTTAGGATATAACTTTCTTGCCATCATCTTGCATGTAAATTTTGTATATATAGTAGGAAAAGAAAAAAAAAAAATGTGCCCGCAAGGGGCTTTCTTTACCACAAGTGGGGCTTAATGGAGCATATAGGATGCCATTAAAACGGGTTTATTCATAATGGCCCTTTTTAAGGAGTCAAACCATATAGGCAACCGTAGAAGAGAACTTAGACCTAACAACTACTTTTTATGAAGATGAATCCTAAATGAAATAATGCTCAAGTGTAAGGGCTTACTCTAATCCTAAAAGAAAGTATAAATTTTTAGATTTTTGTATGAGAATATATGATTTATTCTTTTTATTAGAAAATTTTTCTCTTAATTACATGGACATTATCAAAATGTCAAATATGAACAGATTCAAAAGTGAAGGAAGAAGTAGATTGATACTAACTAAACCAAAAAGGTCTAAGGATTTAAATTTTATTGACCCATATCAAGCTCTCTGAAGCTAAACTAAGGGTTCCCCTATATATTTTTAAATTGAAATATTTTTTGAAAGATTTAAAACAAAAAAATAAATTAATCCTTTAATTATTATCATAGGATTTTTATTTCCAATATAATATCCATGCATGATGATGAATCTAGGATCATGATTTTAAAGTCAAATAACAAGAAAAATATCTAAGGAAAATGAATATTCTGAGATTTAATGTTTTGAAAAAGAATCCATTTAATTTTTGGTACACTTTGTGCATCTTTTATTATTTGACACACTTTCTGCAACTTCTGTTTTTATGGCATGCTTTGCAACTCTCTTATTTTGGCACACTTTGTATATTATTTATTTTGGCGTGCTTTGTGCAACGTTTTTTAAAAAACTTTACACATCTTTTTATTTTTAGCATACTTTATGCATCTTTTTATTTTTGGTGTACTTTATGCATATTTTCATGTTTTTGGTAAAAGGGCTTTCCTTTTTAAGACTTTAAAATAACTACTATCATTTTCAAGATTATCTTCCAAACATAAGGGAAGAAAACCAACTCTCTTCTATAAGGAAAAATGATCTACAAAATAACTTCATACCTTGACAAGAATAAAAACATGATCAAGGAAATTCTTTGAATAGATTTGTGATCATGCCAAAGATGCCTATAAGATACAAAATTTGTAGAAACTTTGATAAGATATTTCATTACTATACTTATTTTGTTATGATATATATATTTAAATTAAAAATAAAAGTCTTCCCATACACAAGAGGTGGGAGGGAGGAGGATATATTACCTTATAGTTTTGATCAATGATAAATTTTTATCATTAAGTATTTAATGGAGTCAATCACAACTTTCTTCTTTTAAGATTCAAGATAGAGGACAATTTCTATTAAGAAGGATAATCAAATACTTTCTAACAGAAACCTAAACCCAAGTTCTAAGAATTTTTTTTTTTGAGACAAGGTTTTTTATTTAAAACTTATTTTTGATTTTTTGATTTTCTAATGATTACGATCAGAACCAAGACTAAAATACTTTGGACCATTGGTAGTTTTAAATTTGGAATTTTTATTTTCATGGATTTAAATAATGACCAGGTTTAAAATACTAAGGAATGTTTTCAATCAGGGGTATTTATTGTTTTAGGGTTGTAAACCAAAACCTAGTCTGAAAGAATGAGTAATTAGAGTTTGATTTTAATGATTTAACAATAAATCCAATTCAAATGACTTTGAGTTGGAGGGACAAAATTGAAGCATGATTTAAGTTTGGATTTTTGGACAATTATTTGAGTAGGACCCTTGACCATAGATTTCAAATATAGAGGATAGAGTTTAAAATTATTTAAATTTAGATTTAAATAATGACTTATGTTAAGATAATTTATACAAGAGGGGTAAGGAATTTAGTAGAGATTTTTTTTAGATTTTGGAATGACATATTTCTCATATCTTAGAAGGGAACTTGGGTACGATTTTTTTAATTATGGGTTCTAATTATCCTATAAGGGCAAGCCCCTTTAGTTAATTACATCTCCAAAGAGAATACTCTCAATTAAGGTAAAGAATAAAGTTATTAAATTTGTATTGATTTAAAGAAATGCTTTGGCTGTCAAGATTTTAGTTTATACAAGCTTTAGATTACAAATTACTGACTTAGACTTGTAATTCATAAATAGTATGGATTTTAGATTTTGGAATGAAGCAAAGATTGATGGGTATATTTAATCTAGATTTACATATAGCTAGAGTGAGGTACCAGCTAATAATCCTAAGCATAATCAATTACCATTTGCTTCCATAATTAGATAGGTTCTATCCTAGGAATCAAATAACTATAATTAAAAAAATTTTATAATTAGGACTTTATAATATGTACATCATCACATGATAAAATGATGCAAGAATAATAATATTTTATAAAAAAAATTTATCCATTGATAATTTCTCAAAGTACAACCTCTTTTTTTAGGGGAAACCCACGGAGGGGCCTTCACGTTGATATAAATCAAAAAATACAAAGTCCTTAAAGGGACTTCGAGCTCTCTACTGCTCAAAAGAAATATAAGAATAAAAATTAAAAAAACCCTATGAGGTCAAGGTTCCTGCTGCACCAAAATACAAAAGAGCCTAGATAAAATCTACAGTGCACAAGAAGGGGCACCCAAAAAAAGGGGAAGAAACCAACATAAGCTTTCAGCGTGAACTTCCTGTTCAAAAAATTAGTAGAATAATGACCTGCACAAAAAAGATCCCGCAAAATAGAGAGCAAAGCACATCAAGATAGGCACAAAAATAACCAATAGTAATGGAAAAGAAAGTAGCACCAATGTAGCATGTTACAATCAATCGTGTAACAACAAAAAGTAGCCATCCTAGTCCTCTAAAAGTAGTAGGACCTCCTCCAAAAAATCACATAAATCAAAATATCCCAAACAACCAGCCACGGGTAAAAGCAGAACAGAAATAACTAGCAAGAACAATAGCTAAACCACCACAAATCACAATAACTAAACATAGTACCCAGCACACACCAATAATAAAGGATGTGGATCCAAAAACTAGTCACCAACATAGGAAACATCCAGTCATTACTAGAGGGCATCGGGCATAAAGAGACCAGGAATGAATAAGCACACCAACTTTATAGGGTAAGACCTAATGCCACTCCATCCCAACATAACAGGAAAAGGAAGAAAACACCACCCAAAGGGGAAGCCACCCCCAATACACCAGAAATACACCTTCCATACAACAATAAAGTCCCAGAAAGCATAGCCAGCCTAGGCCAACCAGCATAGCACCAGAGAGCCAAAACCAGAAATCACAGAGCACCCAAAAAACATAATAGAGAAGAGAAAGCCAACTAAAAAAAATAATCAATGAACCTGACAACATCCCAAAGATGTTCAAACAAAACCTAACCCACCAACAGTCTAGGAAATGGCCACACCTAGCAACCCGAGAAGCCAAGACTTCCAAAACCAACAAACTCCTGCCCACCAAGAACTAGCGGGAGGAGAGCAACAAATAGGCAACCCATCAAAAAAAGGTTACAATCATCACTCAACCTGAAAACACCACAACACAAACTTAAGAAAACCATCTAAACCAAGAAAATAAGGAAACCCAACATGACAAAATAACCCAAAAAAAAAACCAGGAAACCAAATCTAACCAGCAAAGCTAGAGCACACAAATATCACAAGTAACCAAATAGGAAATAAATTAACTTCTGACATATGGGTGGGGTAGGAAATGTTCTCCAATCTTAAGAGGCCTTTAAATGGAGCAGGGGCATTGGCTTCCATAAGGTCCATAAAATAATCAATCCCAACGCTAAACCGAGCTAGGTAAATTGCACAATCATTGCCTTCCTTAAGCACATGTGAAGTGTCAACATAGATAAAAGCCATCAAATGATTAATATCCCTAATAATATAAAAAGTCTTAGAGTTACAAATCGATTCCACGTCATTAAATAAGCATTAAATATTAAGATAAGGCTTAATCTCAATAATAATACTGGCAATGTAAAGGGACATACAACTTCTTAACCCATAAATAATAGAAGTAAGAATAGCAAGAAGAGAATTACCATTAAAAGGCCCTGCGAAGCCAAGATAACATTACCATGGAAAACTCTGATGATACCTCCACACCCCATTTTGCTATTCTCATACTCAGTACTAACATTCAGCTTGAAACAACCTACAACAGGTTTAACCCAAGACACAAGATGAGGAAGGGAAGGAAGCAAAGATTCCTCTAACCTGAAACCTAAATCAAAAGCAACATCATAACAATTTTTGAACCTTTAATAAAAGTAAGTTAATAGAAACCAAACTAAGTAGTTTATCTTTCACATTTTTAATGACCCTCAAAGGCTCCATTCTAATACCTTTAAATAAAGAGTTTTTTCTTTCCAACAAAAGAAACCATAATATCAAGGACGGGGTGACATTTCTAATGTGGAATTTAGACTTAACAAACCAAGCATTGAGATGAGCATAAATAGACATATTCACATTAAAAACATTTAATTTGAAGATATAATCAAAAGAAGCCCAAGTATTAACTGCTAAAGGTCCCAAAATAAAAACATGATGCATACTTTCCAAATGAAAACAACATTAGCACTTAGAAGGAAGGATGAAATCTCTTTTGATCAAATTGTCATCAGTAGGAATAAATCTATGTAATATTCTCCAAATGAAAGTAGAAATAGATGAAGGAATGCTTTGTGCCAAATCATCAAAAAAATGGAAGTAATAGAGTTCGTAGGCCTAAAATCATGCAAAGAATCTTTTAATCTAAGCATGCCATCACTAGCCAACTTACAAAAAAGCACATCATTAGATTCAAAGTTAATAGGAAAAGTGAGAATTTTTTGAATGATACAATCCAGAAGAACATTAGCAAGATTATCATAATCTGAATAGTTATCATTAATAAAGTAATTAACCTTAACTACAACAGTAGAAGTAGAATTAATAAGAGAGTCAATAAAGCAAGAACTTAACCATTGATCCTGCTTGAAGAACATATTTGCCTCCCAAGGCCCCATGTGAGATAGGCTCCACCTCCCTCTTGACTTTACACATCCTCTGCCAAATTTTAGAATCATCAATATTAAAAGCTCAAGTAGAAGGATACTTCTTTGCACAATATTTAGAGCATATAAATGTAGCCCACATAGAAAAATTGGCATGAAAATTAAACCATAACTTGTAGGAGAATAAATGGGTAGGACAGCCATGCTTTTGCAACCAAGGACGCCATCTTTTAAAACCTCACAACACTTATCCTAAGAGGTATAAGAAATCTTTATTAAAATGAAGCTTTCAATTTGGGAGCAAGGCGATTATGAAGGCGATTCCTTCATCAGATCCTGAAGCAATTCTATTGCCAGATTCTGAAGCAAGGTGATCCTAAAGGCAGTTTTGAAGGCAAATTTGGAGTCTCTTTTGGCTTCCGGTGTTTCTCTGTCGGTCTGGTGTGGCTGATGGAGGTTCTTGGTCATGATTTTTTACTGGGGAGGCATTCAATTTGGATTTTTGGATTGAATGGTGTGAGAGGATTGAATGGAGTGGAGGTGAAATTTTGAATTTCTTTCATGCAGTTTCTTGTATGGAGGCTAGTTTGGCGATGTTTGACCGTCAGCCCAGTTTTGGCAGATGTTGGATTATGTTGCAAACATCCTTCATATTTTACTTTTATGGCTCTATGTGGAAATGATTTCTTGGATTGTTTATAGCTTAATGATTTTCTTGCATCAAGTTTTGAAAAGGATATGCTCTTCAGGAGGTTTCTTTTAGTGTTCCAAAATTTTTTCGGCGGCTTTATCGCTTTGATATGCAGATAGTTTTGGTTATATGGATTTTCTAAAAAGATTTGGGTGGATTTTTTGCTTTTAAATGCAGTCCCTTATCTTCTTTTGAGTACTTATGATGGCAGATTATGTGCAATGTAATTGATGAAAATAGAGCTTTTGAAGGCTGCTTTGTAGATTGTTTGATGAAAAATTTTTCTCACATTACTCAAGATTTTTGAGTAATTGTGGAGGATCTACTGTTGCGATCATGGTCAATATTCCTATGGTTTCTTCTTCGGATGCTGCCTTTATTGTATTTTTTTTGCTACCTTTGATTGGAGCATCTATGGAATATAGCATGGGCAATCCTAGATGTTTTGCTGATAATCAGAAGTGGGATCCCATCCCATTTAAGGTTATGGTTGTTATGGTTTTGTTCGTTGATGTACAAGGATTATTTGTTGAAAGATGGAAGTTCATGGCGGCTTCCGTTGTTCCTGATGGAGTTGTTTTCTTTGTGATTTCTTCTAGTTTTAAGGGAGTAGATATTCTGTTTCTTGTACATATGTTTCATTATGCTGTTGTTTATGCAGTTATTTGGCTGCATTTGATTGGATTTTCTATGGAAGATAGTTTGGATCTTCATAGATGGTTTGTTGTTAATCTGAAGTGGGATCCAGTTCCATCTATAATAACAGTTGTTACAATTTTGTTTTGTCATGTTCAAGGACTGGTTGTGGAAGGATGGAAAAAGATGGAGAATTCTGTCATTTTTTTGGAAAATGATTGTTTGAGCAAGTTCTTATATGTTAAGGTGAATTCTTCTTTACTAAGCATGCAGCTTAAGCTCTTAGGGGCTGCTAAAGTCCTATCTTGGATAAGTGGTAATGGCATGTTAGGAGGATCAATCATGTTGGTCAGGTTGTTTTCTTTAATGAAGAGTTTCTTTTTGTTTGGATCTTGGAGGATAGAGATGGTTTTATGGCTACTTGGTTCCAAGATTTTCAATATTGGTTTCTTTAAGGTTTCAGTGAATTCTACAATAGATTGGAGCTCGTTTTCCTCAAAGGATGTTGATGGTGATCCTTTAGATGTTTTAGCAGCAGTTTTAATTGTTTTTGTTATTTTTCTTCTAGTAGTTTGTCGTTTGTTTTGTTTTTTTATAGGTTTTCTCCCCTTTTTGAAATTATTGTAATGAAATGTGAGATTTTTACTAGATTTTATTTTCTATCTTTTGGGAACTCTGGGATACTAACCAACATTTTAGGTTGTTTCAATATTTGGTGTCCCCATCACCCCAATGGATTTAAAATAGAATTTAGAGGATCGCATATCCATTATGATAGTTATAAAGGGCATGTTTTTGGTTTCTAGTTTGTAATAATTTTTTCTTTTTAATGCAAATTGCATTTCTTCAAAAAAAAAAGAGGCCTAAGAAATTTTAGTGTTATTACTAGTACCTTTCCAAAAAACTTGTTATGGCTTTTATCAATTCTATTACACACCATTTTAGTAGGAAGGTTTGAAAAGAATAGATAGGAAGAGAACTGAGAACACTTCTAATGAGAGTAATCCTACCCCCAAAACTCAAGAATTTAGAATCCCAAGACTGAAGTTTATTTTGAACAAAGGTAATTAAATCACCAAACAAAAAGGATTTCTTTCTACCTTTAAATAAAGGGATACCAAGATACTTGATAGGTAACTGGCCATGCATAAACCACGTAAGGTTTTTAATAGCCGAGATACAATCAATATGCACATTATTGGAAACAAGGAAGCAGCATTTCTGATTGTTCAAAGACAACCCACTAACAGAGTGAAAGTAATGAAAGAAATCCATAAGTTTATTAATCATATTATGAGAGGCATTAATAAAAATGATAAAATCATCAACAAAACAAAGGTGAGATATAGGAAATCCTCCCCTAGTCCTGAAGTAAAAGTTGAGGTGTTTTTTAACAGGTTAGCAATGCTTCAAGACAGAGAATCAACATCATTAATGAAAAGGACAGGGGACATAGGGTCACCTCACCTTAAACCATGAGAAGATTTAAAGAAACCAGAGCTCTTACCGTTGATAATCATAGAGAAAAAAGGACATTTAATGCAATTTCTAATAAGGTTAATAAAAGTCAAGTTAAAACCAAAACAATGCAGAATGTTATAGATGAATTGCCAACTTATATTATCATAGGCTTTGGAAATATCAAGCTTGAGGATAGAATTACCACCCCTCGTCTTAACATCCAATCATAGCAAAATTCGTGGGCCAGCAAAATATTGTCAGAGATGGCACGACCTTTTACAAAGCCCATTTGGAAAGGAGAAATAATCTTTGGAAGAACAGTAGTTAAGCGAGACATAAGAATTTTGGAAAGCAGTTTATTGAGAAAAGTGGAAAGACTAATAGGTCTAAGTCATTCCAATTACTAGCATTATTATTCTTAGGGATAAGAAAAGTAGAAGCAGAAAAAAATTTTTTGGCATAGTATGAACATCAAAAAATCAAAAACAACAACAAAAAGATCTTCCTTAATAATACCCCAAGCTCCTTGAAAAAATTTAGTGGTGAAACCATCAGGACCAGCCAAAGAGTTACCATTCATATCAAAAAACAATATCTTTTAATTCCTCGAGAGATAGAAATCTAGCAAGAAGATCATTATCCTCCATAGAAATGAGAGTGTGGATAATGTAAGGGTTGACAATATTATTAGGGATAAACACCTTATTGAGCCTATCCTGAAAGTGATGAACAACAAACATGACAATCTCCTCAACATCTTAAGTAACAGAGCCATCCTCACAAATGATTTTACTCATAGAGTTCAAAGAACATTTCCATTTAACCAAAGCATGAAAGTACTTCAAATTATTATCACCTTCCAATAGATGCTTAGTAGTATCCTTTTATTTCTAATAGGTTTTCTCTTGAGCATGAAGATTAAAGAGATTAGCCTTAGCCTCTCTAAGGGAAGCAAAGTTGGCATCAGAAGGAAAACTTTGATAGTTAAGCTCAACTTTATTGACCTTCTCTTCAGCATTTAAAATATTAGTAAAAATATTTTTAAAAACATTATGGTTCCATTAATTTAAAAGATGCTTAAGTCTTTTTAACTTAAACCAAAGTCTATTCATACACACAATAGAGTTATCAGGAAGCAAATGTGCATTCCAATTCTCTTGAACAACATTAAAAAAAGAATCATGCTGAAGCCACATATTTTGAAAGCAAAATTGAGGAAAAGAATTCACATGTCTAGTATTCAGAGCAAGAAGTAAAGGAGAATTGTCAGAAAGAGTCTGACAATGATGCGCAATAGAAATAGAGCTAAAGGAATTAATCCATTTATCATTATAAAATGCAATCCAACCTTTGCTATAAATGACCTCTATTCCAAGTTAACTGGTTACCAGAAAAACTAATGTCAATAAGATTACAATCAAGAATAATATTATTAAAATCATCCATATAATGAAAATTAGGAGAAGATCCCACAGTACGTTCAGAAGGATTAGAGATGGCATTAAAGTCACCACCCACCAACCAAGGAACACGGCACATACTACGAAAATCAGTTAATTGCTCCAAGAGAACTTTAAACATAAATAAACAAGAACTAATGACTAGTTTGTGAATGTGTATTTATACCTGATTGTAAAACAAGGTTTTTGCTCTTCCTACCATGTTTACCTTGAGCTTTAACAAAGCTAATATCATCTCATCTCTAGCAAAACATTTAGCAAAAAATTATAATTCCTGAGTATCAATAAGAGCATCATAATTATGTTGAGAGGTAGAGGAAGACTTACAGTCAATAATCACCTCTTTTTCCTTACCCTTTTGAGGAAGCTCAACTTCCTCCAACAAATCTTCATCTTCAGTAACATTACTATTCAGACCAAGTCCAACATTTTGTTTTTCAAACAATTCCTTTTCACTAAATAGTTATCAGTATTAATAATGACATTAGTAACAACATCTTCCTGATTATGAGCAGAACAAAGAACAGTATCAACATTAGCAGGTTTGTTAGTATTTAAAAAATAATTCATTATAGGTAATTTAGAGGTAGGAGTATTTAGAGAAATAGAATCCATTAAACCTTGATTTTCCAAGATGTCATAATCACTAGGAGAATAAACTAATGTACTAATAACATCAGCCTGTTCAGTAGGAGGAGCCTCCAGAGTGGATGGGTCCAATTGGGTAGGTGACTTAAGGAGGGGGGTAGGGTCATTCACTAATGGTAAAGAAGCATAAACCAAAGGTAAAGGCACATCACCCAACTTAGAATTATTTCTTTCAATCTCAATAGAAAGCAAATTATCATTCTTAATAAGAGGACCATCTTTTTGTTGAGATTTTATGGACATAGCTTTATATTTGCAAAGGTGGGGATGAAACCTAAAGCATTCATTAAATCCATGACCATGCATTTTACAATTAGAGGAAAAAATAGGCAGGTTTTCAAATTCCACTTTTTGAAAGTAACTATTTAGCTCAGAACCTAACCAAACTTCAGCCGGGTGCTTCTTAGAAACATCAAGTTCCACAAGAACTCGAGCTATGAAGGGATGAGATATGGAAACAATGGATTGATCAGTTTATAAAGGTCTTCCAGAAATCAAAGGAAGGCCAAATAAAATTTGTGAATTAAAAAAATGCAATCTCAAGTTAGGAAAAGAAATCCAAGCAGGAGCAATAGGCGATGCTTCCCTCACATCAAAGTTTGGCGTACATTTGAGAAGACGCATTTGACACATTTGAATAAAGTAAGATCTTCACGTGAAGATATGACTATAATCAAGGTCATTTGTTAATTGGATCACAGTATGACGAGGATCCAGCAAACAAACATGAAAAGCACCAGACAATTTCAAGCTAATGAAAAATTTTCAGATAACATCCAAATTGAGGCAGTGCAAGAGGAAATTACCAACAAGTGTAAGGGAAAATGGGGTGACTAACTGAGACACAATTGATTAATAAAAAAAAAGAGTCAGGCAACCCTTAAATGAAGAATGCACAAAGTTAAGCTTAATATTAGAAGAAGATGATCCAAAAACCACATCCTTGAAGGATTGAGAATGGACTTTAGGTAAGGAAGCTAACGTGGGATAGATGATGACAGAGTTGTCATCTCCCAAAGATAAAACTGAAAGAGAATTGAGGATGAGAGTCCAAACTACTAATAAAGCCAATGATTATGAACAATAATCGAGAGTCCTTACTAGGATGCCAGAGGATTGAGAAACACAAGCTTCCAAATGGCAACCCTAAATCGCCCCAAAATCACAAGGGAGAGCAGGGCACCATGAGGGACATACAACTTCTTAACCCATACAGAATATAAGGGCAATCCCCTTTAGTTAATTACATCTCCAAAGAGAATACTCTCAATTAAGGTAAAGACTAAAGTTATAAAATTTATTTTGCTTTAAAGTAAAGGTGGCCATAATACACCAACAATAATCTTGGATTTGTATTCTTATATAATGTAGATTAGAATATTATTGTTTATCTTTTCTTGAAACTTTTTTGCTTGAAATTTTTTTATAAAATTCCAAAAGATAATGACCTTCAAAGGTAGAAGAACCATTTCCAATTGAAACATATACGTAAATAAATGTTAGGCTTATATTTGTAATGCTACTAGACATCCAATTCAAGATAGATATGTTGCATAGAGTCCTTGAATTTTAGTAAGATGTTTTAATCCTTAAACACTTTTAATACAATACACCCATAGGCGGATTTAGGGGGGGGCCTAGGGGGGCACGTGCCCCCCCCCCCTAAATTTTTTTATTTTTGCTTAAGGGAGCTCATGGCTGTCATTAGCTTTTTTTCCATCTCTTCTCTCCTCTCTCTCTCTCTCTCTCTCTCTCTCTCTACCAATTTAATTTTATAGATTCAACCTGTTCCACTAGCCTCTCTCTCTCTCTCTACATGAGGATGAGATTATTTTTTTTCTCTGCATCTTCACATCAATAGTATTTTTATAATTAAAAATTTCATCAAGTTTTTTTTTAAAAAAAACTCAAATTCTGGTAAAAAATATGTAATTAAAGCCAATAAATTACATTATAGGAGAATTATAATATTTAAATTTAAATCAAGAAGCGTAAAAGATGTTTATTATAAATTTTTAAAATTTATAATTTAATATTTACATTCTATCAATTCATTCATTGCATTGCCACAACATACATAAGGAGCATAGCCTCCTTAGGACAAGTAGCCAGTTAGATTGAGGTATTCCAGACTAAAAAATTTATTTATAAAGTGTATCTGATTTAATTCATTGAGTTATATATTTAAGAAATTTTTGGTGATTTATTAAAATTTTATATTTTTTGAATTATTTAAAGAGCATGGTTTGACCAGTTGTTAACTATTTGGTTTCAAATGAGTTATAAAGGTTTTAAATTTTTCATAAATTTTAGACCAAATTATGATTTAAATTCCTTTAAGTTTGTGTTAATTGAAGTTTTATATTATTAGTTATGATTTTTACAACTTCACAATTTTTACAAAAATTAAAGTTTTATAAATATTGACTTTCTGATTTACATTGAAATCTAAAAGTTTTAGATTTTTAATAAATAATGGAACAAATTTTGAGTTTAATGCTTTCGAGTCTGTGTGAATATGATTTTTAGTTAATTAGTTATGAGATCTATAAGTTCAACGTATTTTAATTAATTAATTAATTATTTAGTTATGAGATTTTTTTTATTTTTGTACAAAATTAAGTCCAAACCTCTTGAAATCTTTCTCATGTTTCATTGATGGCTCCTTGGGATTATTATAAGTGTTTAAAATATTTTAAAATTTTCAATTTTTTAATTATTTAATATAGTTAATTATTAGATTTTCATGATTTTGAAATTGATATAAAATTTTAAAGAATTTCAAGGGGATTTTAATTTTTCTCTATTAAGGCTTTAATTTTGACTAATCTTCTTATAATTTATTATGGAATAATGAAAATTTAAGGATAATTTAGTGTGTCAATCTTGGGTTCACTAATTGAGAGACTAAACAAACTCCAAGTGTAGTGAAATTTGAAACATAGATTCATTTGAATATGTGCCTAAAAACAACCGAATTTGAGTTCATAAAAGCCTCCCTTGGCGTCTTAATCTATCTTCAAAGGTAAATTATATAACCTTTGATGACTTATTTGTGCAATCTACTAACTTGGTTTGGGGAAAATTAGTGGCATTTTAACCCTTTTAGACAAATAAATATTCCATAAAAGAACTAAACCCTAATTATGTGTAGATTGAGAGTTATGAAGTTTCATAGTACTGAGTAAAATCATGGCCAAAAACTTTTAAAAATTAAATTCACCAAGATCCAATAATCACCTAGGCCAAGGAAAATTAGGGTATGCAGGAAAGATGCCATAGTTTCATAGTATTAAATCTGGTGCTTATAGAAATTTAAGCTCAATTTGACCACTAATTTGGGATTAATTTAATAAATTTGGTTTTCCATCAAAATTAAATTACTCACTAACCAATTGCAAAAACAAATTAAAATAAATTATAAATTAAAATTTGGCTCAATGAAATTCCATTAAGTTTAGGAACACATAATTTGTGTTATATTTGAATTTATGGTAAAATTTTAGAGTTCTTAGCATTTATTTGAATTATTTAAGGCTATTAAATTGAATGTATTTATCGATCAATCATTGGTAAAGATTTGTGTGACATATTTCATGGGATTGTAGCTCTTAAACATGTACCAAGTAGAGGGAAGCTACTTATTAAAGTCAAATGGCTTCCTTTTTTTTCTTATTTTAGGGAAAACTCACAAAGGGGCCTACGCATTAAATCAGGAAAAGTTGCACGATCCTTAAAGAGACCTCAAGTTCACTACTCCTCGAACGAGCTACAAAAAGAAAGAAAGAAACAACTTAAGAGCTCGAGGTTCCTACTAAGCAAAAATACAATTAACCTTAGGTACAATCTACGATACATAAGAACGAGCAACCAAAAAGCGGCAACCAGCTCCATCTTCCCTTCCAGCGTGAGCTCACTACGAACACCTGCATAAACAAAATTCTACAAAAAATGATGAATCACAAGATAAACATAACATAAATTAAAGTAGAATCTAGCAAACAAATCCCAGCCGTTATCAACAAAATTGGTTCTAATAATGCTGAAGTAGATAATACAAATCACCAAATTAATATCCACGAAACAACATGTATATCCTAGCCTCCAAGCGTGGGAAATAATGCCAAACTAGAGGAAATCAATACCAACAACATTGATAACACAAATGAAGGCCACCAAAGAAATGAGGGATAGAGCAAAGTAATTCACCACAGAAATAGCAAGACCCCCTACAACTTTGAAGGTAAAACACACAAACAACACCAAGATCGAGCAGCAAATAGGATAAGAACCAGACAAAAAATAATAATAAAAGGCCAATTGATAGTAAAGACATGATCCAACTGGTATAGCCTAATAACAAGGATACCACAAGACCAACTCAACATGGAGAATAATAACCCAACTAATCAGGCCAGGCCCCCAAACTCATGAGAACTAAGACAAAAAAACTTAGAGCCCTAAATACCATCAAATTAAAAGTTATTGATGTTCCAGGAATAAGAACAACACCATTAAGCAAAATCAAAGATGACTCATCTCTAAGTAACCCCCACCAACAACAACAAAGCCCTCCTTGCTAGTAAAACTAATAGTTGAGAAATAACCTAGTTGGAAAACCTCAATAGCAAGGATGTCAAAATAGGACAAATCTGGAAAAGCCAACCAAACGATCGAACAAAAAACCACTGGAAAACCAAGCCACCAAACATAAAAAAACCAAAACAATAAGAATTAGTGCCACAAGCCCCAACAGCATCTGACACCGAGAGGCTCTAGAAGGAACCCATCAACAAAGGGCCAAAAACATCAAAGAAAACCATATTGAAACTCACCAAGCAGCACAATAAGCTAGTACCCAAAGAAAAACAAAATAGCAAAAAGATAGAACTCAATGGGGCTAACCTCCAGCAATCCAAACAAGAGAGATCCCCCATGGCAAAAAAGAAAATACCCATAATCTCCATCAAACCATCCACATTAACTCCTAATATAAGGGATACCAATTTTATCAAATCTTAAAAGCCCTTTTAAAGAGATAGGTGAATTAACAGCCAAAAAATCTATGAAGCAAGCCAAATCACCCCCCAAAGTTGGGAAGCTAATTAGCACAGGCATTCCCCTCCCTATACACATAAGAGAAGAAACATTACTAAAGATCGTTAATTATTTAATATCCCTAACAAGACAAAATAAATACAGGATTACACACTAAATCCTCATCATTATTTAAACAATGAATACTATAAGTAGAGTCAACTCGAATCCCAATGTTAGAAATATCATGGGATATACATGATCTCATCCCATAAAGAATAGCAGAGAGTTCAACAAAGTTAACATTACAGTTCTATAAGGGTCCCACAAAAGCCATAATAACGCTCCCATGACGATCCCTGATAATCCCACCACACCACAAGATGGAACCTTTAGGAACACCAGCCACATTCAATTTATAAGAATTATTAGAAGGTTTAACCCACTAAATATACCTATGTTCAGAAGGAGAATGATCCTCTTCCAACCTGAGGCCTAAATATATAGCAATAAAGTAATAATTCTTAAATTCTTGCTGGAAAGAAAATTAATAGAAAAGGGACTCAAAACTTTGTCTTTCACATTTTTGATAATCCTATGATGGTTCATACCCACACCATTAAATTAACTTACCATCTGTAGGAATGAACCTATATTAAATTTTCTAAATAAAAATAGCAACAACATAAGTAATAGTTTTATGCCAAATCATGGAAAAAATATTAGAACCCACATTCTTGGTTCTAAAAACAAGCCAAATATCCTTTAATCTCAAGGCCCCATCTTTGGACAAATTACATAATAAAAGATCCTCCAAATCGGTATTTAGGGGAAGGTTAAAATTTGTTGGATAATTGAATCAGGAACCATATTAACAAGTTTATCATAATAACAAAAGTTTTTAGTAATGAAAAAATTCACCTTAACTGCATTAGAAGAAGAAGTATTTATAATGGAATCAATGCAGTGATTACCCAGCCATTGATCTTATAAAAAGAAGATGTTCCTACCACCAAGCCCCCAAGAGAGATGAGGCTCAACAACCCTTTTAACCATGCAAAGACTTAGCCAAACTTTAGAGTCACCTTTGTTAATGGAGCAAATAGTGGGATGCCTACCCACACAATATTTGGGAAACATAAAGTTAGCCCAAAGGATAACTTAGCATGAAAGGTATTCCATAACTTGAAAGAAAAGAATAGGACAAATAAAATATACACTTACACCCAAGACACCCTCATCCAACACACCACAACACTTGTCCCAAGAGGACAAGATAATTTTGGAATTGCTATTACTCCCTTTCCAAAAAAAAATTATTGATAAGTTTATCAATTTTAGTGCAAATCGTCTGAGTAAACAGAGAAGTTTGGAAAGAATAAACAGGGAGAGAAAAAAGAACACTTCTAATAAGAGTAAGCCTACCACCAAAACTCAAAAAACTAGAATCCTAGGACAAAAGCTTATTCTGAACCGAAGTAATCAAATCATCAAAAAGAAATGTTTTCTTTCTACCTTTAAAAAGAGGAATCCCTAATTACTTAATATGTAAGTGGCCTTGCACAAAACCAGTCAGGGCTTTGATATCCATAATATGAGCATTAGACATTTTGTTAGAGGCAATAAAATAATATTTATGCTTGTTCAAAAGAGAGTCTACTTATAATTTTAAAGTTAGATAAGAAATCCACAAGTCTATGAATCCTATTAAAAGAAGCATTCATAAAAATTATAAAATCTTTGGCAAAATATAAATAAGAAATAAGAAAACCCCCCAAGGTTTTGAAATAGACACTAGGGTGATTCTCAAAGAGTTTAGCAAGGCCTCTAGAAAGATACTTAGTCGTAATAATGAAAAGAGCAGGAGAAATAGGATCACCCTATCTTAAACCATGAGAAAATTTAAAAAACAATCAGAGCTTTTTCCATTAATAATAATAGAAAAATAATAACCTTTAATGTAACTTCTAATAAGACTGATAAAAATTGAATTAAACCCAAATAAATGCATAATATTTTAGAAAATGTTCCAATCAATGTTGTCATAAGCCTGGAAATATCAAGTTTTAAGATAATATTGCTACCTCTTACCTTGACATCCAGATCATGGAAAAATTCTTGAGCCAAAAAAATATTATCAGCGATAGCCTGACCTATAACAAAACTCATTTTATAGGGAGAGATAGTTTTAAGAAGAATAAAAGTTAAGAGACTTATAATAATTTTAGAAATCGACTTACTAAAAGAGGTGCAAATACTAATAGGTCTAAAATCATTCCAATTACTAACATCATTGCTCATGGGAATGAGAACAATAAGAATCGAGGTAAAAAATTTAAGCATAGTGTGACTAGTAAAAAAATCCAAATAGTAGAGTAAAGTTTAATATTATAAATATGCCAAGATTTCTAAAACAAACTTAGTGGTAAAACTATACAATCCAACCACAGAGTCACCATTCATGCCATGAACAATCTCTTTTAATTCTTCTAAAGAAGGGGGTTTAGAAAGAAAATCATTAACATCTAGCGAGGTAAGATTAGGAATAATAGAGGGATTTTCAATATGCCCAGAAGTAAAATCCTGATTGAGTCGGTTATGAAAATGTTGAACTGTCAAATTAGCAATTTTCTCAACATCCTTAGTAGCATAACCATCATCATGATTAATTTTATTAACGGAGTTTTTGGTACGTTTCCTCTTAACCAAAGCATGAAAATACTTGGAGTTGTCATCAACTTCAATAAGATTCTTTGCAACAGCTTTTTGTTTCCAAAAGACTTCTTCCTAACCTTGTAATTTAAAGAGGTACTCTTTAGCCTCCCTAAGAAAAATGAAATTATCATCAGTAGGAGACATTTGAATTTCCACCACATTGTCATGATCATTCACAACAGATTGAAAAGAAGCAGTATTAGTGCAATTATTATTAATCATTATAAAATCCATATTATGCAATTTTTTGTTGATAACACAAGGACTAATAGATGATAAAATAACATTATTTTGAGAAGTAGTGATAGACAACATTTGCCCATCCATACTTTAACAAAGATTAACTAAAACAGAGGTTGAGTTAATATTATTTCACTGAGCATAAAAAGGAACATCAACATTGAAGGGGGAAGGTTCAATATGAACACTGGATGATTATATTGGATACTCAAAATTATCTTGAATTTTAGGGATATTTACATAAACCTAATAATAATTAAGAATCTCTTGCCTATGATTAGCCAAAGTAATAGTTTTTCCTTATGGTTGTTTGGAGTAATATTTCTCCTTACGAAAATCTGGATGCAATCTGTAACACTCATTTAAGCCATGACCATGCATTTTACAATGAGAGTAAAAAATGTGTAAATTTTCAAAATCAAATTTTTGGAAATAACCATTCAACTTCGATCCAATCCAAATTTCATTAAGCTATTTCTTAGATATATCCATTTCAATTAGAACATGAGCCACTGAAGAATGAGAGATAAAAACCATAGCTTGGTTCATTTATAAAAGTCTACCAAAAATAGATGCAAGACCAAATAGAATTTGTGAATTAAAAAAAGGATTATTAAGTTAAAAAAAAAAGGGAGATCCACACTGGAGAAATAGGGGATTCCTCTTGAACATCAAAATCCAGTGTTCATTTGAGTAAACACATCTAACAAGATTGAATATAGTAAGATCTCCTTGAAAAAATTTGGTTATAATCAATTTCATTATTATGTTGAATCGAAATATTCCTCTGATCTAACAGGCTAACATGAAAAGAACTCGAAAGCTTTAAGTTAACAAAAAATTTATTAATGACATCTAGAATAGGACACCGAAGAAGGAACTAGCCAACTAACATTAAAGCAAAAGGAGCGGCCAACTGAGAAACACAACACCATCAAACATCAAGGCTGGATAACCCTTAAACGAAGGTTGAACAAAATGAAATTTAGCATAATACAAAGAAGAACCATACAAAACCCCTTAAAATACCAAAATTTGCCATCAAAAAATGAAGGTGATGATGTGATAGATGATGATAGATTCATAATCTCGCAAATTATAAAATAAATGGAATAAATCTCAAAAGAAAAATGAAGAAAGAGCTAAGGAATGACCAAGGAAATAAATCGATGATAAAACCAAAAAAAGACCACGCCAAGAGATCAAAACTAGAGCTGATAAATGGAAACCATAAATCACCAATGAGTCGCCAGAGAGCACGACATAGGAGTACAATTGTTTTTAATGTCAAAGGGCTTCCTAAGTCATCTATTTTGATCTAGATTAGATCAATGGCTCTGATCACATGTATGGTCTACATGGACACAAGTTTTAAACCCAGGGGTGTTTATTAAAAACTCAGGGGTTATGGATACAAAACATAGCGGATATGTATGTGGTTTAGGTTAATTTAGTGTGCTATCAGAATGTTCAAATTTTCCCCAAATAACAAGTTAAATTTTAAACAAAAACTTTAATTCCTTATAATTTCTTAAATTCTCATCCAAATTCAATAAAAATTAAAATACAACTTCCCCACACTCAGAAGAAAAGTGGGAAAGTGTTTGATTTTTGAAAAGTATATTTAAGAAAGAAATTTTAGAAATATGATTTTTTCTTAAATTAGGTAAATACATTAATCAAAATAGTAGATTAACTTATTTAAAGGCTATATGTATTCATAGAGATGTCTTCTAGAACATCCTTGAAGATTCTAAGCTTTAAAAACCACTTGATTGGAAATTTCTTGGCTTGGATCACTTTCTCTCTCTTTGTCTCCCTCGAAACTTAAATTAGAGAGATATGGAGATAAAGAATGTTGGGGAATTCTTGAGGGAAGCTTGGGGATTTATTTTGAGACCAGAGAATTTAATTGATCAACCCTTAACTAAAAAATTTTAAGGGTATTTATCAGAGAGATAAATTGTAATCAAGAGAAAAATCTTTCCACCTATAAATAATAGCCATCCACCATAATAGTTATGGACTATCTAATAGGAAACAAGGGAACGTTCTGGAGAGTTTGAAAATATTGGGATATCTAGCTAGCCAATTAGGAGTTAACAAAAAATTAAAGATGTTTTATTTTGGCAAATTATTAGGTATTAGTAGTCTACATGGCCTGACTTTCACACGACATGTAGGAGGAAGGTTCTATAGTTCAATTCAATAGCTAGTTTGGTATAATTTGGGATGGGTTGTCATTGGGCTTAAGAATTTAGGTTTTTTAAATATTTGTGTTAGCCCAATTAGTTGACCCAGATAAACCCATGGGTTTGGCATGCTTGATATGATGCATAGGACAAAGAGACATATTCTACAACTATTTATATAATTTAATTCTATAATGGTTAGGTTTTGCATCAAGAAAACTCTTTTAAGTGCACTTGGTGTAATATTTATGGCTAAACCAGGTGGGCCTTCATGCTAAAATATTTTTGGGAGACTCATTGTGACCCCAAAAAACTATCCCCACTAGTTTGGCTCATTGATTTGTTTAAAATGATTGGTTTTAAGTTTTTAGGTGTTTATGTGTGTTTTGGTCAACATTGGTTGACTTGATTAACCAAGTTTGATTAGGGATCAATATAGAGTCCAACAAAATTCTAAATATGATTTAAACTTATTTTAATATATTTCATGTTATTGGGAGGTTATTTGGTGTGAAATGCAAATTTAAGGGTTTAAGGGACCCCTTGGTCAAATATGGTTGAAAAGAGGTTATGATTGAGTCCAACACATTCCAAATGGTATTTTGAAACTTTGTGAGGTTACCCTAAGGTTTGGTGAGGTCACTATGTATGAAATGTAATTTGAAAGCCATAAGGAACCTTTTGGGTCAAAATAGGTTGACTTGATCAACAAGGGATGACCAAGGCTTATGGATTAGTTCAATGCCATCCAAATCACATTTTAGATATGTTGAGGAGGTTTCAAGGTTTTATTTGACTGAGTCATATTGAATTTTAAGATAAGTTAGATTTTTAGGAGGTTTTGTAGTTTTAGGGTTTATAGTATTATGGTTAACTATAGTCCACCAAAGGTTGAAGGTTGATTCAATGCATTATGTTACTGACAATGATCATGCTTGTTTGTTTTGGGGAGGCTCCAAGATAAAAAAACACAATATGTGGCAAAGGCTATAAATATTTAAAGTTTTGTGGCTTTGGAATATGCTTTGAATTTATTGGGATAGAGGGCTTGGGATGCCTCCAAACCAATGAGATGTACCCTTGAAACATGTCTAATCATATTGTAACTAATTGATCATGAATCCAATATCATTTGGTTAGATTTAAGGTGTTTGAAATTTATTCAAAAATAGGTTTGGATTTGATCACTGGATCTTAAGGTTTTGAGTGCTAATTGGATTTGATTAATTTTTTTGGTTTTGATTTAATTTGATCAAAGATTTGGAGTTTTAGCTATGACATGCTTCTATCATTAATAACCATTAATGATTGTTATTGATTGAACATATGATAAACCATAAGGGATTTGAAGGCACATTTGAATTATGGAGATCAACATTAGAGTCTAAAGGTTTCACTTGAGTAGATCTAAAACTGAAAATATGGAGTATAATTTTGGTAGTAATAGACCTAGTGACGGGATTATGACTTTAGGCAATCAAGTCATTAATAGGAGTGCACATTTTAGATATCTTGGATCTATTGTTTAGAGTGATGGTGAAATAAATGGAGATATTATAAGTAGAAATCAAAATGGATAGTTAAAGTGGAGGAATGCATCGAGCTTGTTGTGTGATAGAAAAGTCCCCCTCAAACTTTTCTATGAGATGGTGGCGAGACCTACAGTGCTTTATGGTGCCAAATGTTGGTTATTAAAAGAGAAGCATAATACTAAGTAAAGTATTGCAGAGATGAAGATGCTTAAGTAGATGAGTGGATTTACCCTTAGAGATTGGATACAAAAAGCGCATATACGTGAAAATATTGGAGTAGCTCTAATGGAAGATACAATTAGAGAGAGTCACCTTTGATGGTTTGGTCACATAAAATGGTGGCCTTCCGATGATTTGGAGTATTTGAAAAAATTGTAGTATGTTACTATACTAAGAAATTGAGTGATATTGATTTGATCACCATCTTTAGGAATAATGGAGCCTCTTAAAATATACGAGATGATTCTAGCATTTTGATTCAAGGTCTAAAAAAGTGGTAAGTGTTAGATTGAAGGTATATCCCTAAGAGTTTGATTAACGACAGACAAATCAAAATCACTTCTTGAAGTTATAGAATGTGCCCTAAATCCTTCAGTTTTAAGATATAAAAAAGTGCACAAATCCTTTGTAGTGATTTCAACTCATTGGTGGAAGACATACGAGGACATTGTGGTGTTATTTTCTCTCATTCTCAAATTGGTGAGAAAATAATAAAAGGTGTCAGAGAGGAAATCATCGAAGAGTGATAATGAAAGAAAATTGCATGGAATCAAAGGGTGAGAATAGTTAGAAAATTTATGTCTTCTAGAATAAGAAGACGAGAAGGAGTAATATTTGCTTAAAAAAATGATCACATGATTGCTCATTTTCTCGTGAAAGAAAATTATCATCTCATTCTGTATAAGATGAACTCCCTTTGCTCTGACTTCCTCACTTGTTTCCACTTGCCATTTGGAAAGGGTTAAACATAAGGATTAAAAAGGATTGAATGTGGAATAAATTGTTAAGAAATTCAAAGAATGACCAATTTAAAGATATCGAATGATTTTATACAGTATGAAATTGAGTTCACACATTAGATTTTGAACTTTGTAAAATACAAACTTGGGTTTATAAATATGAGTAAAAATGATCAAGCATAGTTATTACAACAAAACACCTTTTCATAAAGGTACCTTTCCATAAAGTTATTTTGTATGACCTTTGACCAAACCTAATCGTACAGATGAATATGTTTTCGTACAAGACAATTTATTAATAATGATCATAACTACCAATTGAATTCATTCACATGCAAACTTACAATTGGATCATTTAAACGAATAGGTATTTGTCTAGGATTATGTTTAAATAGTATTCTTTCTAAGCCCTAAATTAATTCATTATCGGGATGCATGCCATGTTTGTATAGATGATTAATTGATGCTTCATACACACGATAAGGTATTCATAATTAAGGACCACTGAAAAGAAAATCTCTATAAGGGGGACAAAGCGTTGAGGGTATGATCACGCCATCTTGAAGGAAAAAATTATCACAGACTGTCGCACTCTTCACAAGCGGGCCATTAGGAGGGCAAGATAAGATCATACCTATGATTAACAATTAGGGATAATGACTTCAACTGCACAACTCGATGTGTAATAATATGCATGACCTGATCAGAGTAATGAGGTTTTCCCCACCCGATACATTAACTCGAGTGGGATTTATTCGATGTGGGATTTAGTTTCCTATGGGCACAATCCCTCGTATTTAATTACTTCTTAAGCCAGGGCCTAAGAAGACTCTCAATTAAGGATCCTACATTATCATACAAAATGGAATTGGCCTATAGGGAGGAGATTATGAAGTTCCTACTCAAAGGGAAGGAGGGAATCAACTTGGCTTAGTCAACATACATGGCTCATATCAACATCCATAGGGACTAAGGTAGTGATAAAAAACTAGAGAAAATGAAAATAATGCACTCAGAGCATAAAGGAGAGAAAGATTGAGGTGACATCATCTAATTGATACAGATAGGCATGATTTATATCCTTTGAAGGATAGAGGACTTACTTGTAGATGAAGCATACCATAAGACACCAATTATAGTAGCCTTAAACCCTAAATATATGATGGGTTTAGTGTTCTATGCACAACACTAATCCCCTTATCCTAGTTAATACATTTTGGACCTATATCCTTGCTGAAAAGGAATGCTAGCTAACCACCTAATTCAATAAAATCCATATTATCCAGTTTTTATGAACGATGGATGGGTGGCTAAGTTTTTAGAAATTAATGCCAACATCTAGAGAAGTTCTTAAGTGGCCTTTTACATATGTAGGGTACTATGATGTAAGAGCTAATGTAATTAAATTTTGATTTAATTAGTTTGTAATATAATGCATGATAGTTAAACTCTCCAAATCAAAAATACAAGAAATTTTAAAAAGATTACAATATAATTTTTTAGAAAGACCAGACTTCCCTAGATCCAGCACCTCATCTTCATAGGTCGTATTATCTAGACTCTACACATAGGCGGGAAAGTGTCTTAAAGTAAGGAGAGAGAGATGCATTAATATGTATGTGATGCTGGAAAATTCTTGACATTCCTTAAATCATTAGATATTTATGTTATTTAATTCCTAAAATCTTAAATTTTAATTATGAGTAGAAATTTTTTTTATCCCTAAAGAGCCTAACAAAATAAGGTGCACACACATGCAAGAAAGAAACCTAAAAAATGCAGGCAATTTATACAGCACAAACAGAAAAAACACATCAATATAAATAAAACCACCATAGTAAAAAGAAAGTCTATGGAAAGTGCCATATAAAGTACAACCCAAGGTCTGTAAAAACGTAATGGTGATTAGGCCCTACTGATAATAACCAGGATTCCAATCCTACAGAATGATGCAAGTCTTAAAAATAAGGAATTTAATCTTCATCTTCATCTTCGTGTCCTTCTTTGGATCATCTTTTAGTCCTTCTGTGGATCATCTTCCTTGGTATTCATAGGGTTCATCCTTTAGAAGGGTACCCAAATGAAAAAAAACTTTCCTGTAAAGGAACATTATTTTTCCCTTTGGATCATTGGTATTTAAAATGCCTTATTTTTGAAGACTTTCACTGCTCAATACAACGAATACAAATTATATTATGAAAAAGAAAAACTAGACCCTCCTGTATGATTATCCTAAGCAATTAATATAAAAATATCCCAAGCAGTTATATAAGGAAAGAAAGTACTCATGTATGCCACACTTGGCCAAAATCTTATTTATTTGGGGGCTATGTGGAAAAAGCACCCATTGCAAGCATTTATATAATTTATTTAGATTTTTAGACCCCTTTATTAGTGCTGCAAAAGCATGTCCACCTACAAAAATATCATTAGTATCAAGATCGCTCCTAACCTATGGGTAATCTATCACACTATACCTCATAAAGAAAGTGCAGTAATAAAAGTCATCATTACAATTATCATAATAAAAATAACGATCACACGTGCCACATGCAAAACATCACATCTCAAAAATAGAAAAGGAAAAGATCATCCTAACCTAGAGCTAGAAGTAGTGCCTTAGAAAATAATTCTATGTGTGTGTCGTAGGCTATGTAGTTTCGGATGTGTCATATATTAGGTAATTAATTCAAGCTGTTTGTGATCCAATTTGTTGAAAGATAAAGGGGAAAATTTTAATTAAAGTTTAAGTATTAGTATCTTATGGTCATTTTTAATTAATTTAATTTGTTGGTTAGTTTTAACACTTATGGTAGTATTCTCTGAAGTTTAAAATGTGTTAGTAAATTTCAGAAGATCCGGGGTCATCCTATACACTAGGTTAAGGGGTCCAAAGGTCACTTTTAGAAACAGGCTTGTTTTTGTGTTCTATCTTTTTTTGTGAAATATTAGACCTTAAGGGGAGTTAATAGACTTTGAATTTGCTGGATTTGGAGTATTCTGTACAAAGTTATGATTTTTAGAAGTTTTGGTCTCTAGTTAATGAACTACGGTTGATCGAAAAGTTGACTTTTTAATTTAGGTTGATTTCTAAAAAGTTTATATGTTTAGTAAATATTAGATTTTAATTAGAGTTGAATGCATTTTAGTCTACACAATTGGATTTTTTTTAAATTAGTTATGATTTTTCGAAGTTAGGGCTTTGAATGAATTATTAAAGTTATTTAATTTTGAGAATTTTAGGTATTTTTATCCAAATTAGCTCCAATACTCTTGAAATCACCTCCAAAGATAATGAATGACCCAAGAAAAAGTTTCCCAGTGTTTGGGGAAATTTTGGAATTTTTGATAATGTTTAATTATATAATTTAATTAAAAGAGGGATTTTTGATATATTATGGGCAATTTTTTTATTTAATTTTAATTTATTAGAATTTTCCAAACTTATCTTATTTTTTGTTAAAACTCACATAGGGGCCTACATGATAATTAATAAAATATAATTACAAAGTCCTTAAGGAGATTATCAGCTCTATACTACTCTTACGAGCTACAAAACAAAGGTAAAGAAAGCATACGAGCGAATTATCTCCACTAAACAAAAATACAGTGTACCCTAGCAACATTCTAATGATGTTATAGACAAGCACGCAAAAAAGAAAGATAAAAGGAATGAAATGAAGCTCTATCTTTCTACAAAAAAGTTTGAAGTCAACCAAAATCAGCTCCACCTACAAAGTAAAGCTGATGTAAAAGGAAAAGCTAAACCACCAAAAATTATAGGTTAAGAAACAAAAATTGTCTTATTTTAAGTTAGGAAAAAGGGAGAAAAAGTAGAATATGCTCCACAATAATCTAAGACTAGGACTAAGAGAGCTCAGAATACCATTAATGAAAAAAATATCATTATGAAACTCAACAAGCCACTCAATCCTACCTTCAGGGTCTGCCAAAAACACCTTAAAAGAACCCATCTAATAAAGCATACATCCTCCAGGAAAAGAACAATAAATGTCCAACATATCAACTAAAATACCCAAGCCAAACTACCACAACCAGATAACCATAATACAAACCAAAATCCAAGGAACCACCCACTAGATACAAGCAACAACAAACATCCAAGTCAAACCGACAACAACATCATCCCAACAGAAAAGCCTAGCCATAGTCTCATGGGTACCCCCAGCAAACCAATAACCAAAGGTAGGGGAGCAACAATGGGAATAACCATCAATAGTATAATTAGTGAAATCATACCTCAAGTCTAAGTCCAACAAGACCTCAGCTAAAATGGAAGACATAGTAAAAAACCAGTAACAACTAATAAACAACCAAATAAAGGAACACCAAAATAGAGGAACGGGATCCATACAGTAGAAAAAATCCCAAAGATGTAAGAAGAACCCAGACAAAAATAGAAAAACAACAATCCAACCACCATTCCAATTAGCAAGAGGCACCATACAACTATAGCAAAAAACCAACCAGGAAGTAAATCCGAGATGATCCTCAACCACATAGGTAGCCCAGCCTTCAAAAGGATGGTCCCAGACAATAAAAATTGGAACATCACAGATGGTCAGCAAGAAAATCCAAGGATCCAAAAAAATAAAAAACAAACCAGCAACCAGAAATCCAGAGCCAACAACCCACCCAACTTATCTCCCAGGTAAACAACCAGTTATAATCTAACAAAGGGGATACCACATGCATCAAGAATAAATAAACCACGAAGGGCCATAGAATGGAAGACCAAATAACATCAGAAAAACAATCAAGACTACAACCCCAGTTAGCAAGCCAAGAAGCACAGCTATTTCCTTCCTTACTAACATGGTGAAATAAAGCTTAATCCAAGAGTTGAACTTTTTTGGTGGAGATTGAGTAAATTTGCTATTCCAACATTTGAATTTCTCAAATATAGGAATTTAATCCTTAATGACCAATGTCCAAGAGGATGTCATGTGATTGAGAACTATGAGCATATAACAGTTCATTGCAAATTCTTAAAAGAAATTATTTTCAGAATAAGGAAATGGGGATTTTTTATTCCTTTGTTTCAATCTCTTGATAATTGCCTTCAAGAATTAAGAAAGCTCTATTCTCGTTTTCCTAATATGGTGAAGATTTATCTTGCAGCAGTTTTTCTATCTTGGAAAAACAGGAATCAATTAGTTCACGGTAATTCAGTTCCTTCTAGCTCTTTTGTAGTGGCAAAATGTACTTGTTTTGGCAAAGCAAAGTTTATTTCCTAATCTAGATAGCTGGGGTGCTAATCTCCTTAGGGAGTTTTCAAATTCTTGGCACCCTCCACCACTAGATTGGATCAAAATAAATATTGATGCTTCCTTATTGAAAACAAATCAAGTCGATATTGGTGGTATTTTTAGAGACCACAAAGGAAGACTCTTATTGGGTTTTGGCAAAAAGAAGATTCATTGGGATATTTCAAAACTTGAGCTTGATGCTGTGATAATTCTAAAGGATTTCATTCAACCTTGGATGCTTGAGGCAAAAGGTGTCATCATTGAAGGTGATAACATTAATATCATCAATTTCATTCAAAATTCTTTGAATAAGTTCAAATTCCATCCGAGTACAAGGTATGAGGAAAATCTTACAAAAGATCTTATTTTCCTTAATGATTTTAATAAGGTTTCTTTTAATCATATTCATAGAGATTGTAATAAAGTAGCGGATGGTTGTGCTACTTTAGCTTTAAGCAATGACTTTTACTTTGATAGTTTTTCTTTTCACAACATTCCTTCTAAATTATCTAGTTTAATTATGAAGGAATGTGAGGAATCGTACTCTTTTAACTAGTTTCCTTTTCGTTAATGCCAATTGCTATTTGCATTTTTCAAAAAATAAAAAAACATCGTGAAATGATGAGTTTAAAAATAATAGCAATTTTTTTATTTTTCGCACATTCTGGAAAAGAATCGGGCTACAACACATATCCTCATCAGCTTGAAGAAAATTTAAGTCATAATCAGAACTCACTTCAATATATAAGTTAGTTAAATTAAGAGAGATGCACAACTAATTACCAAAAA
Organism: Dendrobium catenatum; assembly: GCF_001605985.2. NCBI lineage: Eukaryota > Viridiplantae > Streptophyta > Magnoliopsida > Asparagales > Orchidaceae > Dendrobium > Dendrobium catenatum. The sequence goes on along the minus strand of NW_021320019.1, from coordinate 379,568 downwards.
GAATGAACATAGTAATCACAGAAAAATAGTTAACATTTTGAACAGAGCTAGCAAAAGGAACAATAAGATCACAATTACAATCCTGATAGCACCACCACAACCCACCAAAAAATCTCAACTAGCACCCTCCACATTCAATTTAAGGAAATTAATTGGGGGTTTGTTCCTATAGATAATATAAGCCTAGAAATCAGAAGGATAACCCTCCAAGTTAAGCGCTAAAGTAGTGCCCACAAAATAGTTGTTTAAGAAATTCTTAAGAGAAAGCAAATTAACAGTCAGAAGAGATAAAACCTTATCCTTTACCCTCTGAATAACATTATAATGGTTCATCCAAACATCATTTAAAATGGAGTTATTCCTTTCCAACCAAAGAAAATAAAGAACGAGAGAAGGAATAAAATTACAGATATGCCCCTTAGAATTAATAAACCAAGCCTTGAGCATCAACTTAAGTGAGGGATGGTATTGAAACAATTTAAGTAAAACAAATCATCAAAATAAACCAAAGTTCTAATAGCAACAGGACCAAAAATAAAAATATGATGCATTGTCTCCATGTGATAACAACATTGACACTTGGAAGCCATAATAAATCCTTTTTTCGGTAAGATTATTATTAGTGGGTAAAAATCTAGGCAATATTCTCCAAACAAAGACATAGACAATAGAAGGAATTCTCTTATGCCAAATATAATTAAAAATATTGTCAATATTACCTTTAGCTCTGAAAGTATGACAAGCACTCTTTAAGTGGAAACCACCATCATTGGATAAGTTACATAAGATAATATCCTTAGAATTAGTGTTGATAGGCAAGTTTAAAATTAGCTGAATAATGCAATAAGGAACCGCATTAGAGAGATTTTTCATAATCCCAACAATCGCCATTAAAAAAGAAATTGACCTTAACCAAAGCAGTAGAGGAAGAATTTAAAATAGACTCAATAGAGTGTTTACCTAACTACCGATGTTGCCAGAATAAAATATTGCCATCACCAAGCCCCCAAGTAATAAAAGGCTCCACATCCCATTTAACATTGCAATGTCTTTTCCAAACTCTAGTCGCCTTATTTAGAAAAAACAATTAGTAGGATATTTTCCAACACAATACTTAGAAAAAAATAAAATTAACCCAAAGACTAGTTTTAGTGTGCAAATTATACAAAAGTTTAAAAGAAAAAACCTTAGAAAGCTCATTAAAATTCATGAACCAAGACCACCTTCAGCCAAAACACCACAACTCTTCTCCCAAGCAGCCCAATTGATTTTATAGCTAGAAGAAGTAACTTTTCAAAAGAACTTGTTAATAAGCTTGTGAACCCTAATACAAAAATCTTGAGTCAGAAAAATAGTTTGAAAATTATAAACAGGTAAGGCGCAAAGAACACTTTCGATAAGAGTAAGTCTATCACCAAAGTTAAGGAAATTTGAGTCCTAAGATAAAAATTTGTTTTGGATAAAGGCAATAAGTTCATTAAAAAAAAAAGGTTATCCTCCTCCCATTAAAAAGAGGGACACCTAGATATTTGATTAGCAAGTGAGCATGAGTAAAGCTAATAAGATCTTTAATAGCTAAAATACGATCATTAGAAATTCTTTTAGAAGCATTGAAACAACTTTTATTTTTGCTGAAGGATAAACCACTAACCAACTCAAATTGGAAAAAGAAATCCATAAGTTTTTGAATTCTATTAATAGTCACTTTAGTAAAAATAATAAAATCATCCGCAAAGCATAAATGAGATATGTGAAAACCTCAAAGAGTTCTAAAGTAAAGGCCAGGATTAGCATCAAACTAGACCCCTAGAAAGAAATTCAGTAGCAATTATAAAGAGAGCAGGAGAAATAGGATCACCTTGCCTTAAGCCATGAGAAGATTTGAAAAAGCCATTATTAGAACCATTCACAATTATAGAAAAATAAACATCTTCATTACAATTCATAATAAGCTTGATAAAAAAATAATCAAAACCAAAGAACTCTAAAGTAAGATAAAGTAAGTTCAAATCAATATTATCATACGCCTTGGCAATATAAAGCTTCAAAATTAATTTACCCCCTCTCACCTTAACATCCAAGCCTTGACAGAACTCTTAGCCAATAAAATGTTAGCTGGGATGGCCATACCTTTCAATAAACCCATCTGATTAGGAGAAATAATTCTAGGTAAAATAGAACTAAGACGATTCATAATAGTTTTAGAGATCAACTTATTAAAAAAGTACAAAAAATGATAGGTCTATAGTCATTCCAAGTGTTAACACTGTTGTTTATAGGAATAAGCACAATAGAAGTAGAAGTAAAAAACTTAGGTATAGGGTCACCAATAAAGAAATCCAAAATAGCAGTAAAAATTTTGTTAGCAATAATATGCCAAGGTTTTTGGAAGAAATAGTGGTAAAACCATTAGGTCAAACAACAAAATCACTATTCATGCAAACAGAGTCTCTTTAACCTCATCAAAAGAAGGAGGCTAGTGAGAGTGACATTCTCCTTATGGGAAATAAGGGTAGAAATGAAACAATGATCCATAATCTGAGCTGGATTAAAAACTTTATTGAAGGGGTTTGAAAATTTTGGACAGCTAAATTAGCAATCTTCAAAAAATTATCAGTGACAGAGCCATCCTCCATTTGGATTCTATTAACACTATTTTAAACCCTTTTTCTCTTAACCAAGCATGGACATACTTAGCGTTATTATCATTTTCAACCAAGTATTTAGCCGTAGTTTTTTTCTTCCAAAAAACCTCTTCCTAACCTTGAAAATTAACAAGGTTCTCTTTGGACTTCTTTAATAGAGAGAAATTAACAACATAAGGGTCAACTTGACAAGCTAGCTTAAGAAAATTAACAAGTTCCTCGGCTTGCTGGATATTAGAGAAACGATTCTTTAAAAAATGATGGCTCCACCAATTTAAAACTTGTTTCATCCTTTTTAGCTTAAACCAAACTCTCCTCATGCCAAAAATAGAATTATCTTGATGTAACGGAGCTTGTCAATTATTATGAACAACATCAAAAAAAGAGTCATGTAGTAACCACATGTTTTAAAATATAAATTGGGAGGAAGCATTAAAATGTCTAAACTTGAGGCTAATAAGTAAAGGAGAGTGATCAGACAAAGTTCTACTCAGATGCTGTACATTGGTGAAATTAAGGGAATTAAGCCAAGAGTCATTAAAGAGCACATGATCCAGCCTTTATCATAAGTGACCCCTATTCCAAGTAAAATTATTACCAAAAAAATATATATCAATTAAGTTGCAAGTCAAAATCATATTATTAAAATCATCCATAGAATGATAAGAAAGAAAGGAACCTCCAATTCTTTTAGATGGGTTAGTGATGGCATTAAAATCACCACCAACAAGCCAAGGCAAACTGTAAATATTATGTAAATCAATAAGTTGATCCCAAAGTAATTTTTTATTATAAAGAGAAGAAGCAGCATACATAAAAGAAGTACAACAATGCAAATTAAAAGCCTCAAAATTACAATGCAAAACTTAAGTGAAATCACCAATAACATCAATTTTAATCGGATCTTTCCAGAAAACCCAAATCTTGTTAGCCACATTAGAAATAGCATGATTAAAACCCAAGAACCGAGAGGTGTTTAACAATCCAGAAGAGGAAATAAGAGTCTCAAGAAGCACAAGAATAGAAAGGTTATGCACACGACATAAGTTCTTAACACGAATTCTAAAAGAAGGATAACCAATGCCCCACACATTCCAAATAATATCATTAAACATAAATAAACACTTAATGGAAAGTATGCGAGCGAGTGCTTTTAGGAGGTTGCAACGAAATATGCTTAAGCTTCTTACCTCTTTTTCTATGAACTTCACTAAAACTAAAATCAATATCATCGATGGAAAAACATTTAGCATCAATATGCATATCCTCAATATCAGTCAAATCAACACTATTATAATAAGATGTTGAAAGAGTCTTACTACCATTTGGGTGTTCCCTTTGAGTACTCTGTTGAGGGCATTAATCCTCCATAAACATACCATCATCCTCCATACTATCATGAGTCATCACAACAATATCTTCAAGGTATTTAGAGATAGGTGAGCCATGCTCCACAGAATTAAATTCACCTTCCTCTGAAGGGATGTCATTTCTCTCACCCTCTTTGCAAAACACTTGAATAACCATAACTTCCTATTCATTTAAAAGATTAGAAGAAGTATAGGTAGGAAGAATACCATTAGAATCATAAACATTCTGATCAAAAATGCAAGAAGGTGTAGTTTCAATAATAGCATTATTTTGAACTTCAATACTAGACAAAGTATGCATCATCACATTCTTCCCATGTCAAAAGAAGGTAAAGCAATCGATTGGGCAATAACTCCCTGATTATGAATCAATGAAACATCATTTGTAATAGAAGGAAGCGAGTCCTCAACATTAACCACCGATGGCACCTCAAGAGACTGAGGAGGATTAGAGGCATTGCCCTCTAAATTATCCTTAATGGGATTAGAGACATCCTGAGCAACCACCCCATTTTTTGTTTCAAAGAGTCATTTTCTTTATGAAGATGAGGATGCTTCCAAAAATAACCATTCACGCCATGATTGTGCATCTTGGAAAAAGAATAAAATATAGGTAAATTTTTAAAGTCTATTTTTTGGAAATAACCCTTGACTTCTTAACCAATCCATATCTCACTAGGATGTTTTTTTGAGACATCTAATTCAACCATAACCCGAGAAATAGATGGCCTCGACATAGAGGCAGTGGAATCCTCAGTTTGTAATGGCCTCCCAAAAATAGAAGCCATACCAAAAAGGATTTTATGATTAAAAAAGTGAAAGTCTCAAATTAGGTAAGGAAATCCAAACCATGGCAATAGAGGATTCGTCCCTAACATCCAAATTCAGAGTCAATTTAAGCAAACGCATTTGACACGCTTAAATATAATAAGATCTCCTAGAATATATATATATATATATAAAGGGGAAACCCACAAAGGGGCCTATGCATTAATTAAGAGAAATTGTACATAGTCCTTAAGGGGATCTCAAGCTTGCTACTGCTCAATGAGCTACAAAAATAAAGAAAAAGAAAAACTAAGAGCTCGAGTTCCCCACTAAAGAATAGTACAAGAAACCCTAGGTAAATTCTATGGTGCTCAAGAGAGAGCACCCAAAAGAAGGTGGAAAACAACCAAAAGGCTCCCTATAACCAATCCTCGTGCCATCCTTATGATCATCAACCCAAAAAAAACTGCAAAGAAGGCTGATAGGCAAAGTAGACATAACAGTAATATGGCCTAAGAAAAATGTAAGGTTTGTACAAAAGATTAATGATAAAAAAATTTAGTATAATAGACAAAAGGAACATTTGTAACCAAGCTAACCACCTGATACCTCTGCACAATATCCCCAAGATTGAATAGGTACCCAAAATCCAAATGAGTGAATAGAGAAAACACACCATAGTCTAGAAGAAACAAACCTAGAGATAACCAGAACCAACCTACACCCCAATAGTTACCAAGAAAGAAACAAAAAAGAGATAAAGAAATTACTACCCAAGAGGACTCCAGAATCCACCCAACAAGAGACCCAATCAACCAACAAAAATAAGCTCTAAAAACCACATGACATAGGGAAAAAGATATAATCAATAGAACCACCCATGCTATCAACACCCAAAACAATGTAGCCCATAGTGACCAACAATCCAGGAAATCAAACCAAAAGCAAAGTAGACCAACCCAACCAAATAAATGCAGACCCAAAGGAACCCAGCCACCACCTTCCAAATGCCTGGAAGGCCAGCAGAAAGCAGCAGAACAACAACCAAGCAAAAAATGAACAAGAAAAAAACCAATTATTTAAACCACAGTAATAAGCAACACTAGAACACCTATAACCGAAGGGCAACCAGGCCACCCCATAGCAATAAAATAAGAAAAAACAAGAGAACCCCATTGCTACCTATAGGAAGCATAACCATAAAAATTAGTTCTTAACAAAGGGTAACCCAATTGGATCCAATCATAAGAGGCCTTTAACCAGAAATAGTGATTAGAAATTGACAACTCAGTCATAATATTTAAATTACCCCCCTTACTAGCAATAGAAAGAGCACAGACATTCCCCTCCTAAGCAATAACAGAAAAAGAACAATTTAAAGTATTCAAAAGCTCCCTAATCTTCCTTTGAATATAAAATAAAGCATAAGAGCAAATTGTATCCTCCTTATCAGTAAGAAAATGATAATCAAAGTGAGAGCCTGCTTTAACCACCATAATAAAAAAGTAAAAATTGGCACAAAGACTATGACAATGAAGAACAACATTGAGAAAAGCAAAATTTTCATTACAGTAATGACCCGGCCTAGCAAAACCCAACATATAGTTTCCAATATGATCTTTGATCACCCCACCACAGCAAACCATAGAACCCAATCTTGCACTAGCCACATTCAATTTAAAGAAATTAGGTTGAGGCTTCAACCAAGTAATACACTTTGGGGCCTCCTTAAGAAAATTGCCCAATTCCAATTTAATTCTAAAAACAACAGCAGTATAGGAAATGTTCTTAAGAGAAACTAAGTTAGCAGAGAAAAGGACCACCACTTTATCCTTAATATTACAAATAATTTTTTTATGGCTCATACCCACACCAATGAAGCGAGAGTTATTGCTCTTCAACCTAAGGAACCAAATAATGAGAGCATGAATCACATTTCTAACATGCCCTTTAGAATGAATAAACTAACAATCAAGTAAAGAAATAATGAAACCCCTCGCAGTAAAATTGTTGAAGTGAAACATGTCCTCAAAATAAGTCCAGACTTTAAGAGCTAAGGGACATGAAATAAAAATATGATGCATATTCTCAATATGGTACAACATTGAAATTTAAAAGGAAAAATAAAACCTCTTTTCCTTCAATTTTAATCAGAAGGAATAATTTTATGTAAAATTCTCCAAACAAAACAAAAATATTAGAAGGAATACTTTTATGCCAAATCATATAAAAATCTTGGAAGTGTCATGCTTAGCCCTAAATGAATGCCAAGCATCTTTAACTCTCAAGCAACCATCATTAGTAAAACCACAAATCAACACATCCATAAAATTAATGTTAAGAGGGATCTTTAAAATAAGTTGAATAATGAACTTAGGAAGAATACTAGAGAGTTTCTCAAAATCCCAACCATTATAAAAAAAAAAAGTAATTAACCTTCATAGAATCATTGGAGAAAGAATTCATTAAAGTGTCAATCGACTGACCATTCAGCCAACAATCCTGCCAAATGAAAATATTACCATTACCAAGACCCCACAAAATAGAAGGTTCGACCTGCCATTTACAGAGCAAATTGGAGGGGTGCCTCACCCCACAATACTTAGTAACCATAAAGTTAGCCCAAAGACTCACATTGGCCCTAAGATTGTACCAAAGCTTAAACAATAAAGCATGAGACAAATCAAACATCGACTTAAAACCTGAAGCCCCTTCATGCAATGTCCCACAACATTTATCCCAGGAATACCAATGAATTTCTTATTTATGCCCAGTACCTTTCCAAAAAAAAAACTATTAAAAATTCTATAAATCCTATTGCAAATAACACTTTTAATAATAATAAGGCGACCACAAAAACTTAAAAATTTTGAATCCCAGGAAGAAAGTCTATTATGCACTAAAGAAATTAAATCATCAAAGAGGAAGAACTTCTTCCTGCCCTTATAAAGAGGAACACCCAGATACTTTAAAGGCAGAATATCTTTAGTGAAACTAGTAAGAGCCTTGATAGCCACAAGGTGATCAATAGGAACATTCTTAGCAACAATAAAACTACATTTATGCTTGCTAAAAGACAAACCACTAAACAATTCAAATTGGTTAAAGAAACACATAATCCTATTAATCCTATTCATCGAGACATTCATAAAAATAATAAAATCATCCGTAAAATAATAAGTGGGAAATTTTAATTCCACAAGAAGTTATAAAGTAGAGACTAGGACATTTATTAAAAAGATCAACAAAACCTCTAGAGAGGTACTCAGCAGCAATAATAAAAAGGGTAGGAGAAATAAGTTCTCCTTGTCTAAGCTCATAGTAAGCCTTGAAAAAACCATGGCTCTTGCAATTCACAATAATGGAAAAACAAGGGCTTTCAATGCAAGACTTGATAAGATTTATAAAATAAAGAGTAAAACCAAATAACTTCAATATGTTGTAAATAAAAGTACAATTAAAATTATCATAGGATTTGGCAATATCCAATTTTAGAATCATATTACCACCTCTAACCTTGGCATCCAAATCATGACAAAATTCTTGAGCCAATAAGATATTGTCAGCAATAGCATGCCCTTTGACAAAGCCCATTTGGAAAGGAGAAATCAACTTAGGCAATAAAGAAGTAAGTCGATTCATCAAAATTTTAGAAAGCAACTTATTAAAGATAGTACATAGACTAATAGGTCTAAAGTCATGCCACGAATTCACAGAATTGTTCTTAGGAATAAGCAAAATGGAGGTAGAAGAGAAAAACTTCATATTAGGATTACGATTAAAGAAATGAATAATAGAGGATAAAAGATAATTATAGATAATAGACCATGATTTCTAAAAAAAACTTCATTGTAAAACCATCAAGACCAACAAGAGAGTCAGCATTCATACCAAGAATAGTATCCTTAACCTCCTCAAGAGTAGGAGATTTAGATAGACCATAGTTATCCTCAAGAGAAAAAATATTAGGGATAATGGACTGATTATCAATAGTATAAGGGACAAAGGTATTATTGAGATGGTTTTGAAAAACTGAATAACCAAATTAGCAATTTTCAATAGTATCCTTGGTAACCAAGCCATCCTCACGGTTAATTTTATGAATGCAATTAATAGCATGTTTCTTATTAACCAAAGCATGAAAATATTTAGTATTATTATCGCCTTCAACCAAATGTTTAACAGTCACTTTTTGCTTCCAAAAAATTTCTTCTTGAGCTTGAAGTTTATAAAGCACGTCCTTGGCTTCTTTCAGCAAACATAAATTAGGAACAAAAGGATCCAATTAACAAATGTCCTCAAAAGAGTTCACCTTCTCTTCCAAAATTAAAATATTAGAAAAAAATCTTTAAAGACATTATGATTCCACCAGTTCAACACTTGCTGAAGCCTTTTTAACTTAAGCCAGAATGTATTCATACCAGAAATATAATCATCAAGGAACAAAGGGGCATTCCAATTCTGATTAACAACATCAAGAAAGGATTCATGAAGCAACCACATATTTTGAAATCGAAACTGGGAAGGAAAACCCCTAGCATAATTTAGAAATAATAAGAAGAGGAGAATGATCCGAGAGAGTGCGGCTAATATTGTAAGAATTAGTTAGCTTAAAAGAATTAAGCCAATTATCATTAAATAAAACCCTCTTAAGCCTTTGACACAAATGGCCATGATGCCAAGTAAAGTTATTACCAAAAAAACCAATATCATTAAGGTTACAATCCATTATCATACCATTGAAATCCTTCATCGACTTATAAATAGGGAGGGAACCATCTATATGCTCAGCCGGGTTGGATATAGAGTTAAAATCTCCGCCAACAAGCCAAGGAAGATTACAAATACTAGGAAATTGGATGATTTGATCCTATAAAATCTTTCTAGTATAATAAAACGAAGCAGCATAAACAAATGAAGTACAACATTGAAAACTAGAACTTTCAATATTAAAATGCAAGACTTGAGTAAAATCACCAATAAAATCAATTCTAACAAAATATTTCCATAAAACTCCAATTTTATTTACCATATTTGACTTAGCATGTTTAAAACCCAAAAATCTCCTAGCAAATATGCGGCTATAATTAAGATCATTAGAAAGTTGGATAGCAACATGTCTTTGATCTAGTAAACCAATATGAAAAGAATTGGAAAGCTTTAGATTAAGAAAACATTTGTGTATAACATCAAGGTTAGGTCGTCTCAACAAAAATATGCCAACAAGTGTCAAAGCATAAGGGGCTGCTAACTATTCAACAATCGAATCTTCAAACAAGAGAGCAAGATAGCCCTTGATAGAAGAGTGCACAAATTTCATATTAGAAGAACTAGATGACAACCAACTAAAACCACCTTGAAGGATTGTGATTTCCCCTCAAAAAGAGAGGAAGATTTTGGGTTTGATGATGAAGGGGTCGTCATCGCCCAACACTAAAAACCCACGAAACCTCAAAATGAGGAAAAGAAATATAGGAAAACAAATAAAGCAGGAGAAAATGATTGAAAAAACTCAAGAGAAACAAGTCATGAGATCAATAAACTAGTGCACATAGGAAGCTCTAGAATCACCCAAAAATTGCTTCCAAACCCTAAGCTCAGAGAGACATTGATGAACCAACACTTTAGTACTACCAGGCATGATTTTTTTCCAAACTTATCGGGGCTTAATTAAGGGGCAAATTAGGGCTTGTTAATTAAGTGATTTAACGGGTCCTAAAAATTTCTAAAAAATTTTGGGAGATTTAAGATGTCACTAAGTTTATGTGTTTTAAGTTTCATATCGATCAGAGGTGTATCCTAGCTTCTCGAATTTTACTAAGTTTGCTAGATGGGTCCTTACTTACTATTCTTAGGGTGTCGCTACTTTATATTGGTTTAAATTAATTTTTCATGAGAAACCCTCGAGTTAACATAAAGGGAAATGTAATAAAATATAGCACACCAATTCCTCAAAATTAGGAGAGCCTAAACTAAGTACTTGTGCATCCTATACATGCAAAAGAAGACTAAAAAATGATTCAACATGATTAACGATGTGACTAGTGATTGATTAGAGTCCAATCATTCATTAATGCACCCCCATGAATTATATATATATATAAGAGATCCACGTGTCACCCAAGGGAATTTTATTTTTGAAATAATTTCTAATATAAATACTTAATAAACTTATTTATAATACATAAAATATTAATAACAATTATGTTTAGATTTCTAAAAGAAATTTTAAATTTATTCTCTAAATAATTTAATTTTAAGTTATTGTATTTTAGAATAGTCATTCAATTATTTAAAACATATTAATATAATATATTTTGTTTTTAGAAAATATTTAATATAGGATTAATTTAAATATTAATCAAATACTTAAATTTATGGTTTTTAAAATAATTTAAAATACATAATGTATTTTAAAATATTTTTACTTTAAAATTAAAGGAAATTAAATTCTAAAAATTTTGATATTTAATAAGAATTTTTTGGATTTTTAAATAATTTATAATGATTTTTCAAAGAAATTAGATTTAAAAAAACTAGTAAAATAATTTTAAAACTTAAATAAAATTAATCCTGCAACGGGGCCACACGACGACTAAGGATTTGTCAGCTTAAACTGCAACAATGATTACTATAGAGAGCAATCAATGGATAATGAATGCGCTATGACAATCATTTGCCATTAATATGAAGAACAGCATCGGCGCACAAGGATTTAGTTATCCACATCATCACCTGGTCTATGTCGTTTGATCACCTGCTATTTTGGATAGATAGACTAGATGTAGTCGGATGGTGATACACTCTAGCGGAGGCCTTTACATGGTTGTACATAGGTTTTACATGATGAAATCTTAGTCGTTGATCAAAAACTAAACTACAAAAACACCCTAAAGAATGTTTTTATCTCATTTAGCGATCAGATCATTCAATCATCTTGAAATTTTACACCTAGATTTCTTAAATGAACATAAATAATGGGGAGGTTTTTTTGTGGTTTGAAAAGAACTTTTGACAAAGCTATTTAACTATATGTATAGTGACCTAGGGTAAGGGTTTTGAATAAATTTTTAATAGTGGAGTCTTCAAGGTTTTAGTTTCTCTGAGCTTGAATATTGTCCTCATATCTCCTCTTATAAAAATTGCAGGCTAGAACACACCATATCAAGCTGTATAGGAGTTTGGATGAATTAGGCTTGATCTTGTCGAAAGATAACCGCCGGTAGGGTCTCAATGATGGATTTTGCTTTAGAAAGGTGGAGGGAGACTAAGGGAGCTGACACATATGATATATCGAGATGGGTGAGACTAGGATGAAAGCAAGAATAAGGGTCCCCTCTCATGAACCCTAAAAAGCATATATGTTGCCTTAGCCTTTTGATGGCTGAACTAGATCAAATCTAGAGTGAGTTAGGAGGGAAAATAGCATTCTTATTTGAGTCTTGGGCCAATGGATTGTTTGGAATGTGTTTATTGCATTAAATAGGTTGCATTTGTCCTAAATTGTTTAATTTTGACCAAACAAGACTTGGGTTGATCAAGCCTTAAGTTAACTTGGTCAACATGGCCAATTAGACCCAAATAGGTGGGGGATTGGGACAAGAATGGTTTAGAATTTGAATGGGGAAGGTTTGAGCTAATTGGTTCAACCTAAGGTTACCTAGTCAGCCATGTTGACCCAGGGCCTAGGTCTAGGCTACATAGATTGGGTTTGACCCACTAAGCCTAAAGGAGGTGGTCTTGGGGCCTATTTTGGTCAATTTGGTCAAGTCAACCCCTTTGACTTAAGTATGGGTGAAAATAAGGTCAACAATACTATATGATTACCAAAAAAATGATATCAAATTTTTGTCTATCCAATTCAAAAAAGAAATCATCTAAAATCTAAAGAATTCATACTGTATGAAAGTGGTTCATGTAGTATGAATGGAAAAGGAATTTTAGATTTACACATGATGATCAAGATACTTTTCTAAAATAAATCAAATAAGATCCATGTAACAAAATAACAAAAATAATTAATTAAAAATTAAAAAACAAAATAGAAAAGTACAAATAAAATAATCCAAAAATAGAGAACAAAATAAGAACAACCAAACCAAAAATAAAGAACAAAACACAATCATAAACACAAAATAAATACACTATAATCGCATTTTATAGAATTACATTTTTTATTCATGAATATCAATAACACCCAATCAGGTTCTTCAGGTGCTAAAATTTTAAAAAACTAGTGGTTTCATAAAAATTTCTGCAAGATAATTTTCTGTTGCTAGACATTTTAAAACTATCCAAGTGCTAACCACGCCGGGGGGGGATGAATTAGTTATTTAAAAAATTTCTTGTGTTTTTGAAAAACTTTTTAGAAAATTAAATCAATGATCCTAAAATATGTTGTTGATTAAATAATTGATTATCACATGGTTTTCAAGCACAAAATTTTAAATGCAGAAAATAAAAATGCGGGGAAAATAAATAATAAAAGAAGAACCCAAAATTTTATAGTGGCTCGATCAAACTTGACCTTCATCCACTCCTTGTATACTCCTTCAAATATTGCACTAAATAATAGTGACTCTCTTATTGCCCTCATAGTAAAGCAAAGAAGCCCTTACAAACTCTCTTCCTCCAACCAAGTGCGACATAGAATCATCACCTTTTACACTCTCCATTTGATGGATGTGTACCTTCACATTCTTTTTCACCCATCTGGTGAAGGCAGAGTACCTAGATCAAATATTAAAGATATTCTCCCAATAGCCCCCAATGAAGATGGGCAGAAACTTAAAGAAGATAAAGAGATCCTCACTTTGGGCAGCCTTGAGAATCCCGCTCAGTTCCCCTTCACTAGATCTTTCACTCTTCACTCTTTAAATTTCTCCCAAATACAATAACAGTGGTCAGTCTGAAGAGAAATTCATAGCTAAAGGATAGTTAGATAGTTTATAGGACTCTTTAAATAAAAAACATGTTGAATGCATCCAAAAATTGAAATTTTCTAAGAGAACTTCCTATTATCATATTGCATGATCATCGATCATCGAGTTTGAACAGTTCCAAAATTAGTGCTTCATTATATATAATATGGTACAAACCTAATTTCATACTCTGTCAGTCTTCTATAGGAATTCACATCATATTATATAAAATGAATGTGTTTATTCTATAGGATCTTGTACGAACCTAATTTTGTACTTTGTCCGTCGTCTGTAGGAATTTACATCCTACTGTATGAACTATTCTAAAATGAATGCGTTCGTTCGGTATGATCTGGTATGAACCTTATTTCATACTTTATCTGTCATATGTATGAATTCACATCATATCGTATGAACTATTCAAAAATTAATGTGTTTGTTCGATACGATTTGGTATGAGCCTAACTTTGTACTTTATCAGTCATCTGTCTGACTTTACATCATACAATATAAATAGTTCAAAAATTCAAGCCATGATTTGACTAACTGCATTCTGAAGAAAATTACATGTCAAATCATACAATATGATCAATTTATTAAAAAATATATCACACTCACCTTGTGTGTGTGTGCACGGTTACCTAATTTCAATCACACTTGCTTAGACTCATGAAATAAAAATAGATATATATATACTCTATTACATGAAATCCTTTTCTATCTCATTTTGAAGTCTTCAGCAATCTGGAGTAGTATAAAATTTCAATAAAATGTTACTATGCAAAGAAACAAATAGGAATATCCAATATATGATAGGAGAAATAATAAAAGCATAACAATAATATTTTGTTATCCTCAAAGATCAAATCTCAATCTTGATTCCTAATTTACAAAAAACTTCTCCCATATCTACCAAAATACATAGATCTTCCGAGCATACATAATGGATTCCTTCCTTACCTTTATCTTTATTCCAAAGAAACCTTCTACCCATTTTATCTAGATCATTTAAAACTCCTCTAAGGACCAAAGAATGAGTCACAAGGATAGAAGGAAGAGATAAGAAAGAAGCTTTAATCAGCATCAGTCTAATGAAAAAGATTTATATCCCTAAACATTATACATATCAAATAATTTTACAATTAGCTTTTGAAATTATGAATCCACTAGCCTTTTTAGAACAAATTTCACAAATAAATATTACAATTTTAAGTCAAACCTAAACCCCACCATTTCAACAATCCTTTTCTTCTTCCTTCCACCAATGGACTTTCCATGCATTATTACAAACTTATTATAATTAATCTTTCTGCATGACTAAGTAAAAAAATTAACAAGTATCTTATTCACAATCCCTAACATTTGAGAATTACCTTTAGAAAAAATTAAAATATCTCAGTATACAATAGATGAAAAATCCTTTTAGCATTTAGAGATAACTTGATTCCCAAACCCATTCCCTTTGATTAATTACCTTGGATAATAATTCAAAACACATTATGAATAGATATGGAGATAAGGGACACCCTTATCTAAATCATATTTTGCTTTAATCCACCTGATTTTCTCTTATTAATCATGATTTCAACCCTTAGATGAAAGACAACTTGCATTATCCCATTAACAAACTTACTCTGAAACTCAATTAGACTTAAAACCTAAAAGAGTTAGCCATAAAAAAATTAGGCTAACACATATTATTGTAAGCTTGTTCCATACCAAGCTTTAGATATAACCTTTCTTAGAAAAAAAAAAATAATTTGTTGAAGATTTGTTGAGCTAACAAGTATTAATTTATTATAGAGCTCCTAGGAAACAAAGCTAACTATTCTTTTGAAATAAGCATTGGAAGATAGAATCTCAATCTATTCAAAATTATGTTAGCAACCAATTTATAAATGGTAGTACATAAACTTATAGGCCAAAATTTTGAAAGATCATTTGCATTATCTACCTTGAGAATCATAATAATGATTTTATATTTTCAAACTGATGACATCAATCCTAATTCTAAAACTTTATTAATAGCAATCCAAAGATCTTCCTTAATGATTTCCCAATAGGCTTTAGAAAACCTAACACTAATTACATCCACATCAGGCATTTTATTTACTTCTATTTGTTTAATGGTTTTAGCTAATTCCTCTCTATTAAAATCAGTCACCAAAAGCTTCTTGCTCTCATCCCCAAGCACTCTAAATCTCAAAGAGAACGAATTTGAACTTGAAGAGCCCTCTTTAGTTTCATAAGCTCTTTAAAATTTGTTTTACTCTAGAAATGTAATGCTTTAAGAGAAATCCTCAACTTCCTTTAAAGAGTATTCACATCTTCCCCTTAATCAATTTTTCTCCATGCTTTAAAGATTATTCCCCATGTTACATAATAGTAGCCCATATATTCTCAAAAAGCAAAGAGTCATTCTCTGATGAATCTGAGCATTAGGTAACTTTAATAAAATATGAGAATGATCAAAAGCTATTCAAGACAAATGTCGTACTAAAGAAAATGAAATTATATTTAAAACTTCTGAATTAAGGAGAAATATATTCTATTTGTCTCATATCTGAGCTGCTGATTTGTTATTATACCATGTATTTTTAGGCCAATTATATTATATATCTTGAAAATCATTATTCAACAATGACAATTATCCATAAGGTGCTAATATATTGGTCTCTTTGTTAAAATTTCTTCCCTCCCTTCTTCTCCTCTTTGTTAATCATACAATTCAAATCTCTTCAACAATAACAGGAAGATCATTAGGTGAAAAGCTCCCTATCATTTCCCAAATCAACCTCCTTGCATGAAAAGCTTTATTCCGATACACTATAGAAATATTCCAAACCACTAAATTGAGAATAATAAGTATCCCTATAACACATTGATTAGAAACGGTTATGATTTTAAATAAAGAGACGTCCTTCTTCCATATAGCAAGGATCCCACCTGAAGTTCCTATAATATGTGAATGAATAAAGTCCCATCCCTTCGCAATAAATATATAAATATTAAAAAGATCAATAGAATCCAACTTAGTCTACATAAGACAAATAAAAAAACCAGTCACACTCTTAAATAATAGTATTCCATATGATTGATTTTAAAAATTTGTAAGTTAGTGAGTTAACAACATCAAAAATCCAAAAAATAGTAGAATATCCGATCATGGTTACCCTTAGCTCGGATTTTTCTTTAGGGTAAAATTGTCTTTTGAAATCAATGACCTAATTCAAAAATTCAATTGGATATGAAAAAGGATCCATCCACCACTTGGTTTCAAAAAAAAAAATATCTTATAGAATAATGTATCAAAGTAAATTTGTCACAATCGCAAAACAATCGAAATCAAGCCTTTGATTTTATCAAGTGATACATGAAATCTTCTAAGTTTTAAAAGATTTGAAAAGAGAGGAGAGCTTGCTTTTGGTGGGCTCATTTTATACCTCTTATCAATTTGAATGGCGTTATGCGCATCTTTAATTTATTGATACACTTTGTG
This sequence comes from Dendrobium catenatum, assembly GCF_001605985.2. Taxonomy (NCBI): domain Eukaryota; kingdom Viridiplantae; phylum Streptophyta; class Magnoliopsida; order Asparagales; family Orchidaceae; genus Dendrobium; species Dendrobium catenatum. The sequence continues at coordinate 362,365 of NW_021320019.1, read as the reverse complement.
TATATATTTTTTTTAATTTGACGTCATTGCGCATCTTTTATTTTTGGCATCATTGGCCAATTTTTTTTTTTCATTTTTGTTAGCTACATTCTCTTTCAAAAACTCTTAAATAATCTTAGTTGTGAGTATATCTTCTAGATATTATAGAACAAAAACTCACTTTCTAATATAAGGAAAAACAATCCACAAAATAGAATCAATAATCATATGAAGAAATGCAATGACAAGGGTAACGAGGAATCTTGATGTGACAAAAAGACTTTGACCATTATAAATACAAGATAGATTTGTTGTAGAAAGGTTAGAAAAGATCTTAATTGCATACTCCATTTATTAATTTGAGATAGACTTTTGATTAGAAAAGAAATTGTGCCACTAAAATATGTTAGAGAAAGAGACACAATCAACATAATATTTTTACCCTTTAATAGATTAAGAGATGTAAAATATTGACTACAAATTTTTAAAATCAAGAACAAAGCATACAATATCACCTTAACGATGATTTAAAAGAAATTTAAGATAGTGAAAAAATAAAACCAAAACAACAAACAAAAAACTAACAAAACATAAAGCAATAAAAGAAGAAAGAAATTGCAAATAAAAATCAAGTCATGCATTTATGTCAATCACACCCAATCTAGTCCTTAAAGAGCTAAAAGTGTCGAAGGCCAGTGGTTTAGTAAAGATGTCAGCCAGTTGATTCTCAATTATCACATGGTGTAACTCAATGTCCCCCTTTGTCACATGGTCTCTAATAAAGTGATATCTAATGTCAATGTGGTTAGTCCTTGAATGTTGGATAGGATTCTTAGAGATGCAGATGGCACTAGTGATGTCACAAAAAATTGAGATGGTGCTTATAGGTAATCCTAAATCCAATACCTGTTGTTTTAGCCAAAGGACTTGAGCTACACAACTTCCTAAAGCAATGTACTCAGCTTCAGCAGTGGAAAGTACAACAGAGTTTTTCTTTCTACTAGACCATGAGACCAAAGACTGTCCTATGAATTGGAAAGTTCCAGAAGTGCTTTTTCTATCCTCCTTACATCCTGTAAAATCAGAGTCAGAAAATCCAATAATCTCAAAAGAAGTGCTGTGACTTGGGTACCAAATTCCTAAGCTTTGGGTCCCTAAAAGGTATCTAAGAATTCTCTTAACTGGAGTCAGGTGGGATTCCTTAGGGCCAGCTTGAAATCTGGCACAAAGATAAATGCTAAACATTATATCTGGTCGGCTAGCAGTCAAGTAAAGTAAAGATCCAATCATGCCTCTATACTTCTTCTAATAATTAGACTTACCACATAGGTCCTTATCCAATGGAACACTAGAAGTCATGGGAGTATTAATTGGCTTGACTTTATCCATCTCATACTTCTTCAAAATGTCCTTTATGTATTTTGATTGATTTAGAAAGGTTCCATCATCTAATTGTTTTATGCTAAACCCAAAAAAGTAGGATAACTCTTCCATCATACTTATCTCAAACTCTCTACTCATTATTCTAGAAAATTCATCACATAGTTTCTTATCAGAAGATCCAAAAAGTATGTCATCCACATAAATCTGAACAATGAGCAAATCATCTCCAACTTTCCTAAGAAAAGGCATAGTGTCTATGCTCCCCTTAACAAACTCTCTTTCTAGTAATAATGTGCTAAGCCTCTCATACCAAGCTCTGGGTGCCAGCTTTAAACAATATAAGGCTTTTTTTAATTTAGAAATATGATTTGGAAATTGGCAACACTCAAAACCTGGGGGTTGTTCTACAAACACATCTTCTTTTATTTTCCCATTTAAAAAGACACTCTTAACATCCATTTGAAAAAGCTTAAATCCTTTATAACAGGCAAAGACTAATATCACTCTAATGGCTTCCAATCTAGCTACAGGGGAAAAAGTCTCCTCAAAATCTATCTCTTCTATTTGGTTATACCCCTTAGCCACTAATCTTGCTTTATTCCTAATCACCACTCCAGAATAATTCACCTTGTTCTTAAAGACCCACTTGGTTCCAACTACACTTTGTTCCTTAGGTCTTTCTACAAGCTCCCAAACATTATTCCTAATAAATTGGTTCAACTCCTCATACATGGATAAAATCCAAAACTCATTAGAAAGGGCTTGGTTTATGTTGGTGGGTTCAGTCATTGAGATAAAGGCAGAGTGGTTCACCACCTTCCTAAGTCCATGTCTAGTCCTAACTCCATTAGAAGGGTCTTCTAAGATCAAATCTTTAGGGTGGCTTATAGATTATCTCCAATCTCTAGGCAAGGTGAGTGAAGGTCCAACCCTTTCCTCTAGATCTATATTTTCTACTCCTTGGGTAACATCTCCTACTCCTTCAGTGTTTTGGTGTTCTACTCCCTTCTCCAAATTTTCTACTCCAATGGTATTCTCTCCAACATCATTATCATCCTCAACTCTAGGCTTTTTAGGATCAGACTCATCAAACAAATACATGTGTAGTCTCTTCAACCATCAAAGTCCTCTTATTAAACACACTAAAAGACTTCCTAACACTAGAATATCCCAAGAATGCTCCTTCATCAAATTTTGGATTAAATTTTCCTAAGTGAGACTTCCCATTATTATGAATGAAAACCTTACAAGCAAAGACATGAAGGTGGGAAAGATTGGGTGTCCTACCCATAAGGATCTCATAGGGTGTCTTATTTAGTTTGAATCTAGCATTCACCCTATTCAACACATAACAAGATGTGCTAACCACTTCAGCCCAAAAATATTTTGGAAGTGAATACTCAGCAAGCATGGCTCTAGCGGCATCCACTAAGGTCCAGTTCTTTCTTTCAGCTACCCCGTTCTACTGAGAGGTCCTAGGAGCTGAGAAGTTGTGACTAATCCCTTTGTCCTCACAAAATTCTCAAATCTTTCATTTTCAAACTCTCCCCCATGGTCACTATGGATGGTCAAGATCTCACAACCTAGCTTTTTCTGAATCCAAGTAAAAAAGGTTCTAAACTCCTCAAAAGACTCATTTTTGTGTGAAAGAAATCTAGTCCAAGTGAACCTCGAGTTGTCATCAAAAATTACAAAACCATAGACTTTCCCTCCCAAGCTGGCAGTGCTAATGGGTCCAAACAAATCCATGTGAAGGACTTCTAAATGTCTAGAGGTGCTAATGTCCTCAATGGGGTGAAAACTGGAGTGGACTTGCTTTCCTAATCGACAGGCATCACAAAGGAGGTCTTTAGAAATTTTTAGTTTGGGGACACCTCTAACTACGTCTTTTTGGGTCACTTTTCTAAGGGTTTTCATACTAGCATGACATAATCTCCTGTGCCTCAACCAATAATCATCAACAATAGTTTTTAAGCAAAAAGATGTAGCTCATTCAATGTTATTTAAATCAAGCATTGTTGACCTCATTTTTGTATGAGGTCACTCATAACTCCACCCTGAGTCCTAGATCCTAGGATCTTCCTAGTTCCTAGCCCTTAGGCTCAGTCCAGATCTTAAACTCAATCCAAACCCGGAATCATTAGACTCAAGGCTTAGGTCTTAAAGCCCTTTCTAAGTAATTTTTCCATCACCTTGAAACCCAGTCAATGGACATCTGATTTAGGGTTTATAAATTTCATATTGATGTGGCATGTCTCTAGTGTGAACTCTCCAAATTTGAACCCATTTGGAGGACTCTAACCCCAAAAACTTGATTAAAATCCAAAGGCTGTAAAACCTTCAAATATTTACAGTCAATGCCATTAGACCTTTTACCTAGTGGAACTTGACCTTTGAGCCGTCTCCAGACCCTTTGATCACTTCTAATGCCTTGATATTGATTTGTTGAACAATAGTCTGCATCTTTTCGGACTAAATTTGACCCAGAATTGACTTAAGGCCAAAATGAACAAAATGCCCTTTAAAGGGGGTTTTTAGACTTTTGGCCTAAACTTGATTTGGTATGACGACCAACCTTTGAGATCTCTCTTTAATGCTTCCAAATGACTCTTGAAATCCTTTTGACCCAATTCCAACATTGAGTCAACTTGGTTGACCAAGTCAGCCAAGTTTGACCAAATGACGCATATACCCTTTTCATTCAAACTCTTGGACCAAGATCATTTCAAATCATTTTGAATCCAAGGGATAATTCCTTGGGCACCAAAGAGACCCCTATTGGAGATCCAAGTCTTTGGCTCACTTGGGTTAGCCTTTTGGATTGACCCAAGTGACCAAAGAGAGGTCTCATTTGAGTCATATCTCAACCTTAATCAAATTGAATCCAAATCCAGGTGTCATTGGGTCCCCCTTGACCCAATGCACCTCCCTTGACCATCCCAGCCCTTGGGCTCACTTAGGTCAAGAATTAGGCTAACCCAAAGTGTCCAACATCACTTGGGATTGAGCCAATTCTTGTCCTAAGTCAAATTGAACTTGACCAACACTTCCACTGGTTCTCTCATGACCAAATACATTTCCCTTAACCAGCTCAGCCTCTGGATCCACTTGGGTCAAGAGTTAGGCAAACCCAAAGTGTTCAAAACCACTTATAAATGAGCCAATTCTTGCCCTAAGCCAAATTGAACTAGATCAACACCTCTAATAGATGGCCCTAGGTCCAACACACCTTCTTTAGTCAGCACGTGCCTTGGACTGACTTGGGCCAGGTTTTAGGCTAGCTCAAAGTATCCATAACCATATGGACCCAAGCCGCCTTTGAATTTAGATCAAATTGAGCCCAATTACCACTTGCATTGGGTGCACAAGACCCAGACCCACCTCCCACATCAAACCCAGGGTCTGGCCTGACCTAGGTTGAGCCAAAATCAACCCAAATCGATCAGGTTTGGGTTCGATCAAGCCACCAAATTGATTTGAACCTACCCAAGCCCAATTGAGCTCACACTCAACTCCAACATGTCTCCATCATGCTCTCCCTGTCAACCCGACCCAAACCCTGGCCGGTGGCGGTCGGAAACAATAGAGAATAAGCTCTGGTGGTTTCCCGAGGCCAATCCTAACCCAAAGCCTTCCAAAGGCTGTGGCTCACCGGCTTGACGCTCATGAGCCCTCTAGAACGATGTCCCCTTCCACCTGGCGCCAATCATCAGCCCCCAAGGTCAATCCTAGTTGTTCAAGCTTGCGGGAGGTGGCTGAATAGGCTCGAGCTCTCTAGACTATGCAATTCGATCCCAGACTATTCAAATCATTCCCCAGAGCTCGTTCGACCTCCCAGCATCTTCCCCCAGAATCCCAAACGGTTCCTTCAATCTTATTCGAGCAAACTCCGGCAAAAGCTCTCAGAGTCCTGCATGAAGTCACACCTCCGGCCGTCGTCCAGTCCCGACGTCTAATGGGAAGCTGCTCTCCATCATCCCCTGAAGCTTCCAGATATAGAAGCTCATTCGTTGAGGCTTTCTCTGCGGTAATCCCTTCATCCCAAGCTCCCTAGCTAGGTAGTCCGGTCAAGTGTGAAGGAAACCTTCACCCCAACGGATTTCCACCATTGGATTAAAGGTTTCCCTTCCCCTGATCCTCCCTGTGAAGTTTTGTCAAAGTTCACCGGCGGAATCACCCGGATCGCGCCGGAGAAGGTTTACGGCCTCTGGTATGCGCGGGAGATTGAAGATGAAATCTTGACCGTTGATTTCGATCAACGGCGCAGATTACATCTGTGGGTCTTCGAAAGAATTATGCTCGTGTGGTTCGAATGAAAAGAGCACGATCACACTATCCCGTAGGACAAATGGTCGTAAACCTTTACACTCGACACAAGCAGGCCGATGGAAGAGCAGATGGAGTTATACATACGATTAGCCATGGAGCGTAGCTGCTTTCACCTACCAACCTCGATGGATAATAATATGCATAACCCAAAACTTCACGAGATTTCCCCTATTCGATACATTAGCATCGAATAGGGTTTATTTGATTGTGGGGATCGGTTTCCTACGGGCGCAAGCCCCTGTAGTTAATTACATCTTAAACCTTGATCTAAGAAAACTCTCAATTATGGATGTTAGATTATCTTCTCTAAGGGGTTTAGTGCAAAGGGGTTTCTAGGCTTTCCTAATCAAAGGGAAGAAGGTCCCAATTTGGCTCAATCAGATCACACGTGGTTCAGTCAACATTCGGCCAATCTGAAGAAGAGAAAACTGGAGAAAAGAAAGAGGTCACGCATCTCAATCAAGCATGAGAGAAAGAAGGAGGTGGCGTCATCTGTGTGACGCAGATGGGTAGGATTTATAGCTTCCGAAAGGATGGAGAGCTTACACACCAATAAGGTGTATAGTGGTACACTTGTACCACTCACCTTTAGACCCTAAATCTATAAAAGATGTAGTGTTGTACACACGACACTAGCATCTACGACCTAGCTAATGCAATCTGGACTTATTCCTTGCCTGAAAAAGGAAGCCAGCTAAAATCCTAAGCACAATCAATCGCCCTATATGTATGCAAGATGGGAAGGCTCTATCCTAACGATTCAAGGATTAATAGTTTGAAAGAGTTGAATCAGGGACTCTATAATATGCAAACGAACATATCTAGTGTTGTTGATGATGCATGAAACAAATGCACGAGTAAGAAAGATCCTTAGGTCCACTAATGCAATGCATGAATGTAGGTAAAGTGCATTGTGGAGAAAAGTGTGTAAGAACGTATGCATGACAACCAGAGTACAGAAAAAATAAATAAACACACCCTAAGGGTACCCTCCAGGCAAGGTACCCGCATAGAAAATCATTCAAACGGTGCCCACTTTGTGTGGGAAAACAACGATACCAAATGGCATAAATAGGTGGCCTATTCTACAGGCCTAAATGACCCTAATGGTCTCTAAGGCTCACAGAAGGTGGGGGGGTATCATACCCAAAACCGGAAAAGGCCAAAATCCTAGCAGAAAAATAACGATGCCCACTTCGTGTGAGAAAAAAATGATGCCAACTGGCACAAATAGGTGGCCTACTCTACAGGCCTAAATGACCCTAACGGTCTCTAGGGTTCACAGAAGGGGGGCAAGCTTTGACCTATAGGGTCAAATCTTTGCTAGTGAACTACCCTAAGGCTGGCTACCTAAACATGCTAGAATACCTATCAACAAAATGTGTGTGATGTGTAGCAGTTTCGATACATAATTAAGAGTTTAAACTATAGAAATTATATCTGACTGTGGCGCTGCCACTTAATAACTCCAGGCAAGCAAATGATCTCAGATTGTGGTGCGGCCACTTAACAGCTCTTAAGCAAATTATGGCGCTTGATTCTTGATCATCAGGATCCGATGTACCTCGCAATATAAGATAAAAGAGAAAAATATATATGAGCGTAGATGCCATTCAGAAAAGAAATGTAGGTAAATAACAAAATTATAACTAACAAGAAATTTAAAATTAGTATTTATCAAGCATGTGCATGTAGTAAACATTGAATCAACAGACGAAAATGTCAGCCTATCCTAAGACTAAGAGTCATGTCCTAACCAAACAAGTCTAAGGTGTGTGTAGGCTGTGCAGTTTTGGATAGATCCTATGTAGGATAATTTAGTTGAAATTGTTTGTATTTTGATTTGTTAAAGGGCAAAAAGGAGATTTTTATTGAAATTTAAATCTTAATACTTTAAGATTGATTTTAGAAAATGTATTTTAGGATTTGATTGATTATTTTGTTGGTTGTAAATTAGAAAAGAGAATATAGATTAAGTGATTTATTATCAATTAAGGTTTGATTTAAGCTAATTAAGAAATTAGTTTAGGTTTTGACGCTCCATTAAATCCATTCATGGCGTTGTGCCACCAGGCTCGAGGAACAAGGCCTCCTTAGGACCCTTAGCCTCGCAGCCCCGAGTAGTCCATCCAATAAACTTCATTTTCGAAGCGGTTGTTGTGTATTAAGAGATTTGTTGATTAATTTTAAAATATTACTCTAAGTTTCATCTTTAAGAGTATTTTAATCCTAATGAATTTCATTTATAATTTAATCTCCTAAGAAAATCTGCATCTTTTAGATTTTAGATTGGTTAAGAGTTAATTATTAGATTAGTTAGAATTGGTTTAGGTTTATGTCTTAGACTTGAAATTTAATAATTATAAATGTTAATAATAACTAGATTAAGGATTAAGTGTTTTAATAGATTTTTAGAATTAGATTAAGATTGGTTGGTTGATTATTAGTAGATTAAAGAAAATCAAAATCTAGGAAAACGTGTCACTAAGTTTTGTTTTGATATCTCTACCCTACAGGGAGCATGCATCCTAAGTCTATGTTTTCTAAGCCTCGGTCCTTAATTTTTGTCCTTAAGTGTCACTAAAGTTGTAGGAAACGAAATGAAGTTTTGTTTTCTAACCCTTAGGACTCTCGTACATGTATTGCTAAACTTAAGAATCTATAGCAAAGCAGTAGGAAGAAAAAGAATGAAAATCAGAAATAAAAGGAATGTAGGCATTGTTGTTTTGGACACACTTCTTTGAAGTCAAGTGTACCCTAAAGCAACATTAACAATGCCCTTTGTTGTCCCCAAAGTCCAAACAAAGCACTTGATACATGACTCAACTCGAACAATCTAACCACTCTCTAAATAAATCTCCAAATGACAAAGAGACATAAATCCCTAAAATGCAACTGAAATAGACCTCTCACTTAAAACCCAAAATAACATGCTCTTACTACCCACAGTCCAAAATCATCTAGAAAACAAGTGCAAGCAAGAAGAAAGACAACTTCCCCCCACGAAATACCACTTCGTTCTTAAAAAGACATCAACGAATCTACCACATCAAGCTAATCATAAAGCTATAAATTCTAAAACAACTCATGAAAAAAATTCAAATGAAATAACATACAAAAATCTTGCACAAATTGACTACAAAAACTCCTCCCGACACAAAACAATCAAATGCCTTTCTTATTTTATTTGGAGTGAGGTAGAAAACCATAAAGCTTTCCAACAAGAAAGTTGTATAAAACCTCTCGTTGTAAAGCCTTCGCGAAATTCGTCGCATAAAATCCTTTAAAACAAAACCAATCTAAAGCTATCGATAAATCTTCTCAACATAAGCAAATCAAGACTTCTTCCAACCAAAACAAATTCAGAAAATTCATTATAACTTTATATAAAGCCTCCAACAATAAAACAACTTGCAATGCTTTCCAATGTGAAATCACTCTTGAAATTCTTTCAATATAAAACAACTTATATTTTAAGACGACTCATAAAACTTTAACATAAAAAGGCCATTTGCAAAAAAAAAAAATTTCAATCATGAAGCAAATCATAAATCTTCTCAAAATAACATAAATCATAAAGCTCTTCAATATAAAACAAATCATACAATTTCTCAATATAAAAGAAATATAAAACTTCTCCAACATAAGGCAGCACATGTATTTAATGTTAGAACCCAACATTTTCTACTAAAAAGGTAATGACAAGAGAGGAGTTTGATGCAATTTGTTCTTCCTATGTTTAAAGAAAGTATTTCAACATCATGAATAACGATATATAAAGATCCTTACATCATAGTACATAAAAGTCATCCTATAAGAAGATTATATAAACTTGTGCTGACTCAAATCAAACTTACCAAATTTCATCTCAAACGACTATAAAAAAAAACTTCATATATTTCATACATAAAAGTAGCATCAAATTTACTTGGGTTTTTTCAAATGAATCATAAAACAGTTTTCAACAAAATGGATGATGCACAAAACTTTCCTACAAGAAGACAATTCATAGGACTTTCCAACATGGAGCGTGCCACCTTGCATTGGAAACATGAACCTTGGGAAAATTGAGCCATCATATAACATGAATGGAATTTTCAACGAACCCACTAAGCTTATTTCAAACACTAAATTTACTACCACAGTTAGCAAAAAGACGTGGAACCACCATGATACTAACAAGAGAGAAAACAAACATGCCTCATCTTACGAATCATAATTTAATGGTTCAAGAACTTTGAGAAAGGAATAGCATTTGAAAACATCATGTATCTTGCTTGTTATATCCAAATTCAACTAAAGAAATCAAGAACCATCACACTTCATGTCAGCCAACAAAACAACTAATGCACTTAATGTTGAAACCCAAAACTCATAAGAGAGGAAATTGATGTCATTTTTCTAACCATTAGAAAAGTGTTTCAATAGCATGAATAAAGCCATATAGAATTTGTAGAACACATGAGAATTTCTTTCCAAGCATGTATGGGATGTATAAATACTCACTAATCATAGATATAAACCTTTCATTTAACACATGATTTAGAATAAACATGAATTCCTTCCAACAAATTGTATTTTTCATGCTACATGCCACCAACAATTCCAAGTAACTCTCTAACCAAAATTCATGAATTTGTTCTCACGCCGAAACAATTTTTTTATTTTATAACATGACTGTATACGAAAGCCTTCCAACTAAATCTCATAGTGATGCCAACGAATAGTGTATGAGTGGAATAATAAAAAAAGTAGAGGTTTCAATTCAAATCTTCCTACATATGTAAGCATTTTTTGTATGAACATTTCCATGGAAGTATGCAACATAAAGGTCCAAACAAGGTTTATCCTAGCACATGAATTTTTTTTTTTAAGGAAGAACAACAAAAATAAAGTTTTGGAAAGAAACATTCAAAGCCTTCAATCCCATACCTAAAGAAAACAAAGAAAGGAGCATTCCAAATCTCATGCTAAAATGCTTTCAAGAAGATGGCGCTTACTCTAGAGAGTAAGAGCAAATCATGCTAGAGATTTCACTTCCAAAAATGTATGAAGTTATGCCTTCAAGTGCACATTTCAAATATTTGGCTCATAGTGAGATTTAGTAAATGAGTCACACCCAACATCGCGATGAGGGGAAAGAAAAACAAGAGAAAACCTCTATACTAAAAAAAAAAAATTACAAAGCATTGGACATTGTTTATCTTGGAGTCAACAAGCACTCCTCAATTTCATGGGTTATAACTATTCTAAGAAGTTGCAAAACCTATATATTTTTTTTTCAGATTTTTGTAAAGAAATCTAACACTATTCTCAGATTTTCGTAAAGAAATCTAACACTATTATCAAATTTTGCAAAAATAAGTCATCTTCGATACCACATTACTAAAGCAAAGTAAGAACAAGACAACCAAATCTACCAACTACATGTTCTTCCAAATCCACATACCATGTACCCTTCATAGCACCAACAAGAATAACAAAAACTTTCAGTTAACATAGAAGGGTAGATTCGCATCCAAACCATTTCACTCTAAGCAAGACTTCTCTAAGACATTTCATCAAATATTTTATATGCATGCTATGGTAAAAAAATAAAAAAAAAGGTCTCTTATGCATTTTTTTTATGGTTCACACCTAACACTCTATTTCAAATTACATGAATGAAGGACATAAGTTTCTCATGCCAACCATTTGCTCAAATCAACACATGGAGAGAATCACAAAAATCAATACATGATATCAAAACCAACTACACAAGTTGTCCTGAAATCAACCACAAAGAGTGAAAGCATTCACTAAGAATCAAGAGGATTAGAGGTGTGATGACATACACACCATAAAACTTGTATAGACTTTGCATTAACATGGTTTTTTTCTACCAACAAAATCAGCAACAAAATTATAGATTAAGATGAGGAACAAATCAAGGTAAGGAGTTGGAAGATAGATAATAATGAGAAGAAACAAGAAATGAGAAGAAGAAGAAGGGGAAGAAGTAAAGAGAAGGGGAGAATACTCACCTTGCAAAGGAAGGGGAGTTCGGGTAGATCCAGGCGTCAAGATCGATCTGGAGAGGGAGATCGGGGTCAGTCCATGCGGCTTAGGGCTCGGTCTGGAGGTCAGACGGGAGAGGGAGGCGTCGAGTCCAAACCAGGAGACGGGATCGGAAGGAGGTGGGTCACGAATGGAAGAGGACCGATCCAGGTGTTGATCGGGGCTCAAGAATGGAAGAGGACCGAGAGGGATTTGGCGTCGGGCTCGAACGTCGGCGGCGGGAGCTCGATCCTGGAGGTCGGACGGGAGCCAGAGAGGGGAGATCGGGATTTTTGTCTGGCTTCTTCCGAATGAGAGTGAGAAAGAGGGGGAAGGAGAGAAGAGTTCGGCCTTCTCTGTTTATCATCGGGAGAGACCGAGAGGAGAGGGGGAGGGCGACGGGTGTGAGATAGGGAGATCGTCCGACCCCGAGAGGGAGGGCGTGATAGAGCAAAAAAAAGGGTGAATCGGGCCTCACGCGACAGGATCCTGCCGCAACGGTCGGCTTCGGATTTTAGGGAATTCTGAGTTGTTCTATGCGATCACCGGATTTAGGAATTGATTCAAATGAAAGCAAAAGTCAATTAAAATTGATTTGAATTAAATTGAATTTATTTGAATTAGATTTGGGCTCAATCGATTTGATCAAATAAAATCAAAGACGATTCGGGTCAAATTGAACTCGTCACAGTCAAAATAAATTGTTCGAGCTCGAATGAGCGAGGTTGAGTCAAGTCGGTCGAAAAGTTCTTGAGCGAAAATAGAGGTCAAGAACATCCCGCGGTCTCGGAGCATGCTTAATCCTATCCGTCTGATTCCTCATCCAACAGCTACATTTAATCCGATCATTAACAGTCAGCGCCAATGATTGCTCAGCCAATCATGGCGCACTGCCTGTAAAGCGCTGGCTAACTGTGCAATGGCCGGATTAAATTTCACAAAAAATTAGTAAAACTTAAAAAATTTAGTTGTTCTTAGGCTCATTAGAAAGGTCTCAGAGAGACCTACAAAAGCCCTATGGTTTCAGGCCCTGATTGTATCTGTGTTAAATTTAATTTCAATTTGAGAATTTTATTGATTATTGTAATTATTATTTAATTTTAATTCCCTTAGGACTGGAATTTCGGGAGATTAAATTTGAGCATGTCCCTGACATGCCCAATTTTATCTCCCCTGTTTGAGATGTTCAAGGGCATGTTTCCCTAATTTTGAGTTTAAGGGTCATGGGTTTACTCTTAAATTCAAAATGGGATTCAAACATTTCCAATGGTATTTAAATTTTGATTTTCTGTGTGATGATGATGTGTAGGATAGGGAGTGTAGAGCCAGTGGTTTTTCCCTTATCCAAGCCTAGGATAACTCCTTATGATTTTTTGAAGGTGACTTAGAGTTCACCATAGGTGGTTTGGTTAGCCACCATAGAGTATTCTACTTGAGCCCAAATTTGGTGGGTTTAGGCTTTGGGACTAGGTTATTCGATGGTATGAATTTCACTAGGTTTGGAGCTCATTTGGCTCACCAAATAGGAGCCATAGTATTCCCCTATAGAAATGGCCTTTAACCTTAATAAAATTCTAATAAATCACCATTTATTTATAAAATTCCTTAAAATACTCCTAACTGACCTTAATTGATCTCTTAATCATTAAAAATTCAAATCCTATCAATTTAGCTTTATAATCCACCTTAATTTAATTTTAATTAAAATTAATATTTAATCAATATTAATTATTTAAAAAGGATTAAAATTCCCAAAAAAATATTTAAACAGGTGATAATCTCTCCTTAGATCTTCTCTGATCTTTGGGGTTGATTTCAAGAAGTTTAGGACTCATTTGGGTTCAAACCATTAAAAGGGACCCTTTAATTAAGGCAATTAAAAATTCTAGTAAATACCTTAACTTGTAAAATTCATTAGAAATTGTAGAAAATTCCAAATCAATCAAACTCAGTGGCTAATGAATTTTTCACTAAGAATCAAGAGGATTAGAGGTGTGATGACATACACACCATAAAACTTGTATAGACTTTGCATTAACATGGTTTTTTTCTACCAACAAAATCAGACACAAAATTATAGATTAAGATGAGGAACAAATCAAGGTAAGGAGTTGGAAGACATATAATAATGAGAAGAAACAAGAAATGAGAAGAAGAAGAAGGGGAAGAAGTAAAGAGAAGGGGAGAATACTCACCTTACAAAGGAAGGGGAGTTCGGGTAGATCCAGGCGTCGGGATCGATCTGGAGAGGGAGATCGGGGTCAGTCCATGCGGCTTAGGGCTCTGTCTGGAGGTCGGACGGGAGAGGGAGGCGTCGAGTCTGAACCAGGAGACGGGATCGAACGGAGGTGGGTCGTCGGGACCGGTCAAGGCGTTGATCGGGGCTCACGAACGGAAGATGACCGAGAGGGATTCGGCGTCGGGCTCGAGCGTCGGTGACGGGAGCTCGATCCTGGAGGTTAGACGGGAGCTAGAGAGGGGAGATCAGGATTTCTGTCTGGCTTCTTCCGAACGAGAGTGAGAAAGAGGGGGATGGAGAGAAGAGTTCGGACTTCTCTGGTTATCATCGGGAGAGACCGAAAGGAGAGGGGGAGGGCGACGGGTGTGAGATAGGGAGATCGTCCGACCCCGAGAGGGAGGGCATGAGAGAGCCAAAAAAAGGGCGAATCGGGCCTCACGCGACAGAATCCTGCCGCAACGGTCGGCTTCGGATTTTAGGGAAATCTGAGTCGTTCAATGCGATCACCGAATTTAGGAATTGATTCAAATGAAAGCAAAAGTCAATTAAAATTGATTTGAATTAAATTGAATTGATTTGAATTAGATTTGGGCTCAATCGATTTGATCAAATAAAATCAAAGACGATTCAGGTCAAATTGAACTCGTCACAGTCAAAATAAATTGTTCGAGCTCGAATGAGCGGGGTCGAGTCAAGTCGATTGAAAAGTGCTTGAGCAAAATAGAGGTCAACAAACAGACCCCCAACAGGTGCGGCGAACAACGAGTGAACCGTACGTGTTGGCGTTGACCTTCCTAATTCTAGGAAGATACAACTCAAGGGTCATGTTACAGAACTAGATTAATAATGAGAGATAATCAAAGAAAGCAGCTCAACTTATCTGCCCAACCAAAGTGGCAGAATAGGAGAAGGAAGTCTCATGCTTACATGAGTAGAATTGAAATAAGCCTATAAAAAGTCCAAAGAAGATTTAACAATCATCTAGAGAATAAATCTAAGATGATAGGAAGACAAGGGATTTAACAATCATTTGAAAATCATATCAAATGGCAAAGTAACAATCATGGGAAAGAGATAACGAATAATAATCAAGGGTAAGGAAATCATCTATCTGCCTGACCACGTCGCAACAGCAGAGTAGAAGAAGAGATTTCATGCTAACAAGAGTAGGAATCAAGATAATATAAAAAGAGCTAAGGCGAGCACAATAGTGCACTAGAGCAAAAGTCCACCAGAAACACTCTACTATCGTCTGGCACATCTGCCGAGATGATAAGGGGAGGACAAGAAACATTCTACTATCACTAGCGCATATGCCAAAGTGATAAGAAGAGAAAAGGACACTCTAATATCATCGGGCACATATGCCGCGGCGATAAGAAGAGGAAAGAACACTCTAATACCATCGGGCGCATATGCCACGGCGACAAGAAGAGGAAAAGAACACTCAAACACCGCCAGGCGCATATGCAGCGGCGATAAGAAGAGGAAAAGAACACTCTAATACCGCCGGGCGCATATGCCGCGGTGATAAGAAGAGGAAAGGAACACTCTACTACCGCCGGGCGCATATGCTGTGATGATAAAAAGAGGAAAAGTACACTCTACTACCGCCGGGCGCATATGCCGTGATGATAAGAAGAGGAAAAGTACACTCTACTACCGCCGGGCGCATATGCCACGACGATAAGAAGAGGAAAAGTACACTCTACTACCACCGGGCTCATATACCGCGACGATAAGAAGAGGAAAAGAGTGGTGAGGAATGCCTCCCAGGGACTCTATCGGGCTCTCTCAACCAGCAAAAGGGAATTCAACACTCTAATACCGTCTGGCGCATATGCCGCGATGATAAGAAAAGGAAAAGGTACACTCTAATACCGCCGGGAGCATATGCCGCGACGATAAGAAGAGGAAAAGTACACTCTACTACCGTCGGGCGCATATGCCGCGACGATAAGAAAAAGAAAAGTACACTCTACTACCGCCGGGCGCATACGCCGTGACGATAAGAAGAGGAAAAGTACACTCTACTACCGCCGGGTGCATATGCCGCAACGATAAGAAGAGGAAAATAGTGGTGAGGAATGCCTCTCAGGGACTCTGTCGGGCTCTCTCAACCAGCTAAAGGGAATTCAACACTCTAATACCATCGGGCGCATATGCCGCGATGATAAGAAGAGGAAAAGGTACACTCTAATACCGCCGGACGCATATGCCGCAACGATAAGAAGAGGAAAAGTAAACTCTACTACCGTCGGGCGCATATGTCGCAACGATAAGAAGAGAAAAAGTATACTCTACTACCGCCGGGCGCATATGCCGCGATTATACGAAGAGGAAAAGTACACTCTACTACCGCCGGGCGCATATGCCGCGATGATAAGAAGAGGAAAAGGTACACTCTAATACCGTCGGGCGCATATGCCGCGATGATAAGAAGAGGAAAAGTACACTCTACTACCGTCGGGCGCATATGTCGCGACGATAAGAAGAGGAAAAGTACACTCTACTACCACCGGGCGCATATGCCACGACGATAAGAAGAGGAAAAGAGTGGTGAGGAATGCCTCTTAGGGACTCTATCGGGCTCTCTCAACCAGCAAAATGAAATTCAACACTCTAATACCGTCGGGCGCATATGCCGCGACGATAAGAAGAGGAAAAGGTACACTCTAATATCGCCGGGCGCATATGCCGCAACGAAAAGAAGAGGAAAAGTATACTCTACTACCGTCAGGCACATATGCCGCGACAATAAGAAGAGGAAAAGTACACTCTACTACCGCCGGGAGCATATGCCGCGATTATAAGAAGAGGAAAATTACACTCTACTACCGCTGGGCGCATATGCCGCGATGATAAGAAGAGGAAAAGGTACACTCTAATACCGTCGGGCGTATATACCGCGACGATAAGAAGAGGAAAAGTACACTCTACTACCGTCGGGCGCATATGTCACGACGATAAGAAGAGGAAAAGTACACTCTACTATCGCCGGGCACATATGCCGCGACGATAAGAAGAGGAAAAGAGTGCTGAGGAATGCCTCCCAGGGACTCTGTTGGGCTCTCTCAACCAGCAAAAGGGAATTCAACACTCTAATACTATCTGGCGCATATGCCGCGATGATAAGAAGAGGAAAAGGTACACTCTAATACCACCGGGCGCATATGCCGCGACGATAAGAAGAGGAAAAGTACACTCTACTACCGTCGGGCGCGTATGCCGCGACGATAAGAAGAGGAAAAGTACACTCTACTACCGCCGGGCGCATATGCCGTGACGATAAGAAGAGGAAAAGTATACTCTACTACTGCCGGGCGCATATGCCGTGACGATAAGAAGAGGAAAAGAGTGGTGAGGAATGCCTCACAGGGACTCTGTCGAGCTCTCTCAACCAGCTAAAGGGATTTCAATACTCTAATACCGTCGGGCGCATATGCCGCGATGATAAGAAGAGGAAAAGGTACACTCTAATACCGCCGGACGCATATGCCGCAATGATAAGAAGAGGAAAAGTATACTCTACTACCGTCGGGCGCATATGCCGCGACGATAAGAAGAGAAAAAGTACACTCTACTACCGCCGGGCGCATATGCCGCGATTATAAGAAGAGGAAAAGTACACTCTACTACCGCCGGGTGCATATGCCGCGATGATAAGAAGAGGAAAAGATACACTCTAATACCGTCGGGCGCATATGCCGCGACGATAAGAAGAGAAAAAGTACACTCTACTACCGTCGGGCGCATATGTCGCAACGATAAGAAGAGAAAAGTACACTCTACTACCACCGGGCGCATATGCCACAACGATAAGAAGAGGAAAAGAGTGGTGAGGAATGCCTCCTAGGGACTCTATCAGGCTCTCTCAACCAGCAAAAGGGAATTCAACACTCTAATACCGTCGGGCACATATGCCGCGACGATAAGAAGAGGAAAAGGTACACTCTAATACTGCCGGGCGCATATGTCGCAACGAAAAGAAGAGGAAAAGTATACTCTACTACCATCGGGCGCATATGCCATAACGATAAGAAGAGGAAAAGTACACTCTACTATCGTCGGGAGCATATGCCGCGATTATAAGAAGAGGAAAAGTACACTCTACTACCGCCGGGCGCATATGCCGCGATAATAAGAAGAGTAAAAGGTGCACTCTAATACCGTCGGGCGCATATGCTGCGACATATGCCGCGACGATAAGAAGAGGAAAAGTACACTCTACTACCGCCGGGCGCATATGCCGCGACGATAAGAAGAGGAAAAGAGTGCTGAGGAATGCCTCCCAGGGACTCTGTCGGGCTCTCTCAACCAGCAAAAGGGAATTCAACACTCTAATATCATCGGGCGCATATGCCGCGACGATAAGAAGAGGAAAATGTACACTCTAATACCGCCGGGCGCATATGCCGCGATGATAAGAAGAGGAAAAGTACACTCTACTACCGTTAGGCGTATATGCCGCGATGATAAGAAGAGGAAAAGTGCACTCTACTACTTCCGGGCGCATATGCCGCGACGATAAGAAGAGAAAAAGAACATTCTACTACCGCCGGGCGCATTTGCCGCGACGATAAGAAGAGGAAAAGTACACTCTACTACCGCCGGGCGCATATGCCGCAATGATAAGAAGAGGAAAAGTACACCACTTTAATATCGTCGGGCGCATATGCTGCGGCGATAAAAAGAGGAAAAGGATAACACTCTACTACCGCCGGGCGCATATGCCGCGACGATCAGAAGAGGAAAGAACAACACTCTAATATCATCGGGCGCATATGCCGCGGCGATCAGAAGAGGAAAGAGTTGTGAGGAATGCCTCCTAGGGACTCTATCGGGCTCTCTCAACTAGCGAAAGGGAACAAGGAACACTCAACTATCACCTGGCGTATATGCCGCGACAATCAGATGAGGAAAGAATAACACTCTAATATCGTCGGGCGCATATGCCGCGGCGATAAAAAGAGGAAAAGAACCCTCAACTATCGTCGGGCGCATATGCCACGACGATCAGAAGAGGAAAGAGCTCAACAACCACCCAACGCTCATATGCGTGGTGCTGTGAGAAAGACAAAGAAGTAAGTAATCCATCATCTAAGAAATCCCAAGCTCATATCTTAATTACCACATGGTAGAGGACAAATCGTCGTGGCCATGAGTAATTAAAATATAAGTAGAATTTCCTTAGGTAAAATTGGAATCATACCACATGAGGTAATCGATCGATATATATCTCTCTAAAAAGAGGAACATATAAACAACCGAGTAGAAAAAATATTCTCAAATTGAAGGAACATCAATAGAATTGGCGATGGGACACACTTGCCACTAAAGACAACATTCATATTAAGGATCAATGTTACTAAAAGAAATCACAGTGGTATTACCCATACTAACTGTTGGGACCCTGTGAGAGGTACAAGCAATATTTTATGCATCCAAAGAGACTGATCTTGCAGCTAATGACAAAATCTCCATGGGAAATTATGTCACCAAAGGAGGTAGTGGATTAACTTTCTACTAGAAGATCAAAAATCCACTAAGAAATGATGTTAACATCTAAGGCAAGATGTACCACATCATAGGAGAGGGAAAACATCTCCGTTATAAGTGAATAATCATAATAGAAGAAATTGAAACATAGTCATCTCCTAAGAAATCATCAAAATGCTTTAAAGAGTGATAAAGAAGAGAATTTAGAGGGACTTTGGGCTCTTGGAGTGTAGAACCGGGTTCCACCTGTGACAAGAGCAACCGATTCTTTCTCAACTAAGAGCATCCCTCTCTTTTTTTTATTATCTTTTTTTTTTCAAATTATATTCATAGTTATAGATCAAGTATACTAGAACATAAAGAGGGGAAAATTGTTGTCTTTGATAACCCAGGCCATACTCACCACATGAGTAAAACTGGGGAGAGAGAAATATGCAAACATGATTTGTAAAGAAATGAGGCATTGGCTTTGGTAACCTAGGTCACATTCAACACATATGAATGAACTAGAGAGCGCAAACATCACAACAGAATTTGTAGAAAAATTCATATAGTGACAATGGATCAACATCACTACATTTGACTAATATAGATTAATGATGGACCCAATATCATATTCCATAGAGGTTCGAGTTAGTAGTTTTGATATCCCAGACCACACTTGAAGGTGACAAGTGAAACTAGGGAAAGTCAACCCTTAAAGGGGACTGAAAAAGAGATTTCATGCCACAACACCAGAGCGATTGGTGGGCATGAGTGCAAGTACAAACATCCCTACAGCATATTTACATACAACTACTAAGGATAATCTCATACTTTGCATGACAAACATCACATGGTAGAGGACAAATCGTCGTGGCCACGGACTATCGAAAAGTAGAAGAAATCCTTTGGAGTTATATTTATACAGAGGGGTATGTATAAGTAACAAAGGAAGAACAACTATCATATCATGATCGATAGGAGAAGGAAACTTATATAGGGACCTGACTAACACGGGTAGGCATGGACCAAGTATCACCTATAGAAAGTGGGCTAGAATTAGGGATATTGCATCTACCACACCATACCTGATTAACCTAGGTGGGTATGGACCCAGTATCACCTCTGAAAAATAGATTTAAATTAGGGATATTTGATCAACATCACCACACCTGACAAACTCAGGTGGGCATGGACCTAGTATCACCTATAGAAAGTGGGCTAGAATTAGGGATATTGCATCTACCATACCACACCTAATCAACCTAGGTGGGTATGGACCCAGTATCACATCTAAATAATTAGTTTGAATTAGGGACATTGGATCAACATAACCACACCTGATTAACTTAGGTGTATATGGTCCCAGTATCATCTCTGGAAAATGGATTTAAATTAGAGACATTGGATCAACATCATCACACCTGACAAATACAGGTGGGCATGGACCCAGTATCACTATAGAAAGTATATTATAATTAGAAATATTGGATCAAACTCACAACACCTAATTAACTTAGGTGGGTGTGGACCCAGTATCACCTCTTAAAAGAGGGATTTGAATTATTGGTTTTGGTATTCCAGACCATGCTTGGGGTGACAAGCGAAACTGGGTAGAAAAACCTTTCACAAGGGAGGGACAAATCAAGAGTTTTATGTGCTTGCATCAATATGATTTGTGTGCACAAATAGAAGTACAAATATCCCTACGACATATTAGCATATCCCCTTTAAGGATAGCCTTATACTCTTCGATGCGAACATTGTGTGGTAGAGGACAAATCGTCGTGGCCACACAGACTGCCGAAAAGTAAAAAAAGATCCTTTCAAAGAATACAAATATGGAAGGAATATTTATAGAAGGTAGGAAGGTTCACTAGTCTGTAGCGAACAACCAACACTAGTGGAAAAAGTGTCATAAGATTTTTGATGAGAATCCTCGACTCTAATTCCACATATCTGATGGGGAATAGGTAGCTTGCTAGTAGTCTGACATCGGAAGTATCCTTCCTCGTCTGAACTACTATAAACAACTAATCCACCCTTAGGTATCAAGTACCTACAAAAGTTAAGAAGGTGCCAGGGTCTGCTTGACGATCTCAGAGTGAGAGTCAAGCGAACACAGAAACCCGATGGGAAGAAGAGAATTTGATAAGGCACGAAATAGCCTAAAATGTCGTAAGGAAAGGGACCAAAGCTAGTGGAAACCCTAGCCAAGAAGGGAACCTAACTACGTAAAGGACCCTATCTAAGAATAGGATGAACCTAATTTAAGGAGCACCAAACCCGGAGTGCACACAAAAAAAGATTATATAACATCCAAAGATGGAGAGAGAAACCTGTCCCACCGTGGTTGCCAGAAATCTGTGGGTCTCCGAAAGGATTCTGCTCGTGTGGTTCGAATGCAAAGAGCACGATCACACTATACCGTAGGACAAAATGGTTGTAGACCTTTACACTCGACGCAAGCAGGCCGATGGAAGAGCAGATGGAGTTATACATACGATTAGCCATGGAGGGTAGCGGCTTTCACCTACCAACCTCGATGGATGATAAAATGCATAACCCAAAAGTTCACGAGATTTCCCCTATTCGATACATCAGCATCAAATAGAGTTTATTTGATTGTGGAGATCTGTTTCCTACGGGCGCAAGCCCCCATAGTTAATTACATCTTAGACCTTGATCTAAGAAAACTCTCGATTATAGATGTTAGATTATCTTCTCTAATGGGTTTAGTGCAAAGGGGTTTCTAGGCTTTCCTAATCAAAGGGAAGAAGGTCCCAATTTGGCTCAATAAGATCACACGTGGTTCAGTCAACATTTGGCCGATCTGAAGAAGAGAAAATTGGAGAAAAGAAAGAGGTCACGCGTCTCAATCAAGCATGAGAGAAAGAAGGAGGTGGCGTCATCTGTGTGACGCAGATGGGTAGGGTTTATAGCTTCCGAAAGGATGGAGAGCTTATCCACCAATAAGGTGTATAGTGGTACACTTATACCACTCACCTTTAGACCCTAAATCTATAAAAGATGTAGTGTCGTATACATGACACTAGCATCTACGACCTAGCTAATGCAATCTGGACTTATTCCTTGCCTGAAAAAGGAAGCCAGCTAAAATCCTAAGCACAATCAATCGCCCTATATGTATGCAAGATGGGAAGGCTCTATCCTAACGATTCAAGGATTAATAGTTTGAAAGAGTTGAATCAGGGACTCTGTAATATGCAAACGAACATATCTAGCGTTGTTGATGATGCATGAAACAAATGCATGAGTAAGAAAGATCCTTAGGTCCACTAATGCAATGCATGTATGTAGGTAAAGTGCATTGTGGAGAAAAGTGTGTAAGAACGTATGCATGACATCCAGAGTACAGAAAAAATAAAAAAACACACCCTAAGGGTACCCTCCAGGCAAGGTACCCGCACAGAAAATCATTCAAACGGTGTCCACTTCGTGTGAGAAAACAACGATGCCAAATGGCATAAATAGGTGGCCTACTCTACAGGCCTAAAGGACCCTAATGGTCACTAAGGCTCACAGAAGGTGGGGGGGGGGGGTATCATACCCAAAACTGAAAAAGGCCAAAATCCTAGCAGAAAAACAACGATGACCACTTCGTGTGGGAAAACAACGATGCCAACTGGCACAAATAGGTGGCATACTCTACAGGCCTAAATGACCCTAACAGTCTCTAGAGTTCACAGAAGGGGGGAATGCTTTGACCTATAGGGTCAAAGCTTTGCTAGTGAACTACCCTAAGGGTGGCTGCCTAAACATGCTAGAATACCTATCAACAAAATGTGTGTGATGTGTAGCAATTTCGATACATAATTAAGAGTTTGAGCTGCAGAAATTATACCTGACTGTGGCGCTACCACTTAATAACTCCAAGCAAGCAAATGATCTCAGATTGTGGCGTGGCCACTGAACAGCTCTTAAGCAAATTATGGCGCTTTATTCTTGATCATCAGGATCCGATGTACCTTGCAAGATTAGATAAAAGAGAAAAATATATATGAGCGTAGATGCCATTCAGAAAAGAAATGCAGGTAAATAATAGAATTATTACTAACAAGAAATTTAAAATTAGCATTTATAAAGCATGTGCATGAAGTAAACATTGAATCAACAGAAGAAAATGTCAACCTATCCTAAGACTAAGAGTCGTGTCCTAACCAAACAAGTCTAAGGTGTGTGTAGGCTGTCCAGTTTTGGATAGATCCTATGTAGGATGATTTAGTTGAAATTGTTTGTATTTTGATTTGTTAAAGGGCAAAAAGGAGATTTTAATTGAAATTTAAATCTTAATACTTTAAGATTGATTTTAGAAAATGTATTTTAGGATTTGATTGATTATTTTGTTGGTTGTAAATTAGAAAAGAGAATGTAGATTAAGTGATTTATTATCAATTAAGATTTGATTTAAGCTAATTAAGAAATTAGTTTAGGTTTTGACGCTCCATTAAATCCATTCATGGCGTTGTGCCACCAGGCTCGAGGAACCAGGCCTCCTTAGGACACTTAGCCCCGCAGCCCAGAGTAGTCCATCCAATAAACTTCATTTTCGAAGCGGTTGTTGTGTATTAAGAGATTTGTTGATTGATTTTAAAATATTACTCTAAGTTTGATCTTTAAGAGTATTTTAATCCTAATGAATTTCATTTATAATTTAATCTCCTAAGAAAATCTGCATCTTTTAGATTTAGATTGGTTAAGAGTTAATTATTAGATTAGTTAGAATTGGTTTAGGTTTATGTCTTAGACTTGAAATTTAATAATTATAAATGTTAATAATATTTAGATTAAGGATTAAGTGTTTTAATAGATTTTTAGAATTAGATTAAGATTGGTTGGTTGATTATTAGTAGATTAAAGAAAATCAAAATCTAGGAAAACGTGTCACTAAGTTTTGTTTTGATATCTCTACCCTACAGGGAGCATGCATCCTAAGTCTATGTTTTCTAAGACTCGGTCCTTAATTTTTGTCCTTAAGTGTCACTAAAGTTGTAGGAAACAAAATGAAGTTTTGTTTTCTAACTCTTAGGACTCTCTTACATGTATTGCTAAACTTAAGAATCTATAGCAAAGCAGTAGGAAGAAAAAGAATGAAATTCAGAAATAAAAGGAATTTAGGCATTGTTGTTTTGTACAAACTTCTTGAAGTCAAGTGTACCCTAAAGCAACATTAACAATGCCCTTTGTTGTCCCCACAGTCTAAATAAGGCACTTGATACATGACTCAACTCGAACAATCTAAACACTCTCTAAATAAATCTCCAAACGACAAAGAGACACAAATCCATAAAATGCAACTGAAATAGACCTCTCACTTAAAACCCAAAATAACATGCTCTTACTACCCACAATCCAAAATCATCTAGAAAACAAGTGCAAGCAAGAAGAAAGACAACTTCCCCCCACGAAATACCACTTCGTTCTTAAAAAGACATCAACGAATCTACCACATCAAGCTAATCATAAAGCTATAAATTCTAAAACAACTCATGAAAAAAAATTCAAATGAAATAACATACGAAAATCTTGCACAAATTGACTACAAAAACTCCTCCCGACACAAAACAATTAAATGCCTTTCTTATTTTATTTGGAGTGTGGTAGAAAACCATAAAGCTTTCCAACAAGAAAGTTGTATAAAACCTCTCGTTGTAAAGCCTTCACGAAATTCATCGCATAAAATCCTTTAAAACAAAACCAATCTAAAGCTATCGATAAATCATCTCAACATAAGCAAATCAAGACTTCTTCCAACTAAAGCAAATTCACAAAATTCATTAAAACTTTATATAAAGTCTCCAACAATAAAACAACTTGCAATGCTTTCAATGTGAAATCACTCTTGAAATTTTTTCAATATAAAACAACTTATAATATTTTTTTTTAAGACGACTCAAAAAGGCCATTTGCAAAAATTTTTTTTTTTCAATCATGAAGCAAATCATAAATCTTCTCAAAATAACACAAATCATAAAGCTCTTCAATATAAAACAAATCATACAATTTCTCAATATAAAACAAAATATAAAACTTCTCCAACATGAGGCAGCACATGTATTTAATGTTAGAACCCAACATTTTCTACTTAAAAGGTAATGACAAGAGAGGAGTTTGATGCAATTTGTTCTTCCTATGCTTAAAGAAAGTATTTCAACATCATGAATAATGATATATAAAGATCCTTACATCATAGTACATAAAATTCATCCCATAAGCAGATTATATAAACTTGTGCTGACTCAAATCAAACTTACCAAATTTCATCTCAAACGACTATAAAAAAAAACTTCATATGTTTCATACATAAAACTAGCATCAAAATTACTTGGGTTTTTTCAAACGAATCATAAAACAGTTTTCAAAAAAATGGATGATGCACAAAACTTTCCTACAAGAAGACAATTCATAGGACTTTCCAACATGGAGCGTGCCACCTTGCATTAGAACCATGCACCTTTGGGAAAATTGAGCCAACATATAACATGAATGGAATTCTCAACGAATCCCCTAAGCTTCTACCACAGTTAGCAAAAAGATGTGGAACCACCATGATACTAACAAGAGAGAAAACAA